>NW_019265230.1:0-10766 GCF_002742605.1 Olea europaea var. sylvestris
CACAGTCGCGAAAAATGACGAAATTTCCCCCGGCGCGATTTTTGTTTCAGATCAACCTGTCAAATTTTAGCCCATTCCGACACGGTCGCGAAAAATGACCAAATTACCCTCGACGTGGTTTTTTGTTTCCGATTAACTTGTCAAATTTTAGCAAATTTCGACACAGTCGCGAAAAATGACTAAAATGCCCCGGGCGCGGTTTTTGTTTTCGATCAACCAGTCAAATTTTAGCCAATTTCGACACAGTAGAGAAAAATGACGAAATTATCACCGGCGCGATTTTTTATTTCCGATCAACCTCCCAAATTTCAGCCAATTCCGACACAGTCGAGAAAAATAACGAAATTGCCCCCGTCTAGATTTTTTATTTCCTATCAACCTCCCAAATTTCAGCCAATTCCGACACAGTCGAGTAAAATGACAAAATTGCCCCCGGCACGATTTTTGTTTACGATCAACCAGTCAAATTTCAGCCCATTCCGACACTATCGCGAAAAATGATGAAATTGCCCCCGACGCGATTTTTGTTTCCGATCAACCAGTCAAATTTTAGCCCATTCCGACACTGTCGAGAAAAACTACGAAATTATCTCCGGCGCGATTTTTGTTTCCGATCAACCGGTCAAATTTTAGCCCATTCCGACACAGTCGAGAAAAATGACGAAATTGCCCCCGACGAGATTTTTATTTCTGATCAACCTGCCGAATTTCAGCCCATTCTGACGCTGTCGAGAAAAATGACGAAATTGCCCCCGGCGTGATTTTTGTTTCCGATCAACCTGTCAAATTTTAGCCAATTTCGACACAGTTACGAAAAATGACCAAACTGCCATCGGCGTGGTTTTTTGTTTCCGATCAACCTGTGAAATTTTAGTAAATTCCGACACAGTCGTGAAAAATGGCGAAATTTCCCCCGGCGCGATTTTTTTTTCCGAACAACCTGTCAAATTTTAGCCATTCCGACACTGTCGCGAAAAATGACCAAACTGCCATCGGCGTGGTTTTTTGTTTCTGATCAACCTGTCAAATTTTAGTAAATTCCGACACAGTCGCGAAAAATGACGAAAATGCCCCTGGCGCGATTTTTGTTTCCGATCAACCAGTCAAATTTTAGCCCATTTCTACACGGTCGAGAAAAATGACGAAATTGCCCCCGGCGCGATTTTTTATTTCCGATCAACCTCCCAAATTTCAGCCAATTCCGACACAGTCGAGAAAAATGACGAAATTGCCCCCGGCGCGGTTTTTGTTTACGATCAACCAGTCTAATTTTAGCCCATTCCGACACTATCGCGAAAAATGACGAAATTGCCCCTGGCGCGATTTTTGTTTACTATCAACCAGTCAAATTTTAGCCCATTCCGATACTGTCGAGAAAAATGACGAAATTGCCTCTGACGCGATTTTTGTTTCCGATCAACCGGTCAAATTTTAGCCCATTCCGACACAGTCAAGAAAAATGACGAAATTGCCCCCGATGAGATTTTTATTTCCGATCGACCTGTCGAATTTCAGCCCATTCCGACGCTGTCGAGAAAAATGACGAAATTGCCCCCGGCGTGGTCTTTGTTTCCGATCAACCAGTCAAATTTTAGCCCATTCCGACACCGTCGCGAAAAATGACGAAATTGCCCCCGGCACGATTTTTCTTTTCGATCAACCTGTCAAATTTTGGCCAATTCCGACACAGTTGCGAAAAATGACGAAATTACCCCCGGCGGGGTTTTTGTTCCCGATCAACCAGTCATATTTGTGCCCATTCCGACACAGTCGCGAAAAATGACAAAATTGCCCCGGGCGGAATATTTGTTTCCGATCAACCTGTCAAATTTTAGCCCATTCCGACACAGTCGCGAAAAATGACGAAATTGCCCGTGGGGCGATTTTTGTTTCCGATCAACCAGTCAAATTTGAGCCCATTCTGACACAGTCGCTAAAAATGACGAAATTGCCCCCGACACGATTTTTATTGCCGATCAACCTGCCAAATTTCAGCCCATTCCGACACAGTCACAAAAAATGACGAAATTGGCCCCGACGCGATTTTTGTTTCCGATCAACCAGTCAAATTTTAGCCCATTCCGACATCGTCGCGAAAAATGACGAAATTGCCCCTGCGCGATTTTTGTTTCCGATCAACCTGTCAAATTTTAGCCAATTCCGACACAGTTGCGAAAAATGACGAAATTGCCTCCGTCGAGATTTTTTATTTCCGATCAACCTCCCAAATTTCAGCCAATTCCGACACAGTCGAGAAAAATGATGAAATTGCCCCCTGCGCGGTTTTTGTTTACGATCAACCAGTCTAATTTTAGCCCATTCCGACACTATCACGAAAAATGACGAAATTGCCCCTGGCGTGGTTTTTGTTTACTATCAACCAGTCAAATTTTAGCCCATTCTGATACTGTCGAAAAAAATGACGAAATTGCCTCTGGCGCGATTTTTTTTTCCGATCAACCGGTCAAATTTTAGCCCATTCCGACACAGTCAAGAAAAATGACGAAATTGCCCCTGACGAGATTTTTATTTCCGATCGACCTGCCGAATTTCAGCCCATTCCGACGCTATCGAGAAAAATGACGAAATTGCCCCCGGCGTGGTTTTTGTTTCCGATCAACCAGTCAAATTTTAGCCCATTCCGACATCGTCGCGAAAAATGACGAAATTGCCCCCGGCACGATTTTTCTTTTCGATCAACCTGTCAAATTTTGGCCAATTCCGACACAGTTGCGAAAAATGACGAAATTGCCTCCGGCGCGATTTTTGTTTCTAATCAACCTGTCAAATTTTAGCCAATTCCGACACAGTTGCGAAAAATTACGAAATTATCCCCGGCGCGGTTTTTGTTCCCGATCAACCTGTCAAATTTTATCCCATTCCGAAATAGTCGCGAAAAATGACGAAATTGCCGTCGGCGCGGTTTTTTGTTTCCGATCAACCTGTCAAATTTTAGTACATTTCGACACAGTCGCAAAAAATGAGGAAATTACCCGTGGCGCGATTTTTGTCTCCGATCAACCGGTCAAATTTTAGCACATTCCGACACAGTCGAGAAAAATGATGAAATTGCCCCCGGTGCGATTTTTATTTCAGATCAACCTGACAAATTTTAGCCCATTTCGACACAGTTGCAAAAAATGAGGAAATTACCCTCGGCGCGGTTTTTGTTCCCAATCAACCAGTCAAATTTCAGCCCATTCCGAAACAGTCACGAAAAATGTCGAAATCGCCCCTGGCGAGATTTTTATTTTCGATCAACCTGTCAAATTTTAGCCAATTCCAACACGGTTGCAAAAAATGACGAAATTACCCCCGGCGCGATTTTTGTTCCCGATCAACCTGCCAAATTTAAGCTCATTCTGACACAGTCGAGAAAACTGACAAAATTACCCGCGGCGGTGTTTTTGTATCGATCAACCAGTCAAATTTTAGCCCATTCCGACACCGTCGCGAAAAATGTCGAAATTCCCCCGGCGAGATTTTTGTTTTCGATCAACCGGTCAAATTTTAGCCAATTCCGACACAGTTGCGAAAAATGAAGAAATTCACCCGGCACGATTTTTGTTCCCGATAAACCAGTCGAATTTGAGCCCATTCCGACACAGTCGAGAAAAATGACAAAATTACCCCCGGCGCGATTTTTGTTTCCGATCAACCAGTCAAATTTTAGCCCATTCCGACACCGTCACGAAAAATGTCGAAATTGCCCTCGGCGAGATTTTTATTTTCTATCAACCTGACAAATTTGAGCCAATTTCGACACAGTTGAGAAAAATGACGAAATTCACCCAGCGCGATTTTTGTTCCCGATCAACCTGTCAAATTTGAGCACATTCTGACACAGTCGCGAAAAATGACGAAATTGCCCCCGGCACGATTTTTGTTTCCGATCAACATGTCAAATTTTAGCCAATTCCGACACAGTTGCGACAAATGATGAAATTACCCCCGGCGCGATTTTTGTTCCCGATCAACCAATCAAATTTGAGCCCATTCCGACACATTTGCGAAAAATGACGAAATTACCCCCGACGTGATTTTTGTTTCCGATCAACCTGTCAAATTTTAGCGCATTTCGACACAGTCGAGAAAAATTACGAAATTGCCCCCGACGAGATTTTTGTTTCCGATCAACCAATCAAATTTTAGCCAATTTCGACACAGTCGCGAAAAATGACGAAATTGCCCCCGGCGTGATTTTTGTTTCTGATCAACCTGTCAAATTTTAGCCAATTTCGACACAGTTGCGAAAAATGACGAAATTACCCCCGGCGTGATTTTTGTTCCTAATCAACCAGTCAAATTTAAGCCCATTCCGACACAGTCGCTAAAAATGATGAAATTACCCTCGGCGCGAATATTTTTTTCGATCAACCTGTCAAATTTTAGCCCATTCCTACACAGTCGCGAAAAAAGACGAAATTGCCCCCGACGCGATTTTTCGTTTCCGATCAACCTGTCAAATTTTAGGCCATTCCGACTAAGTCGCGAAAAATGACGAAATTACCCATGGCGCGAGTTTTGTTTCCGATCAACCAGTCAAATTTGAGCCCATTCGATAGAGTCGAGAAAAATGACGAAATTGCCTCCGGCGCGATTTTTATTTCCGATCAACCTGCCAAATTTCAGCCATTCCGACACAGTCGAGAAAAATGACGAAATTGCCCTCGGCGCGGTTTTTGTTTTCGATCAACCAGTCAAATTTAGCCCATTCCGACATAGTCGCAAAAAATTACGAAATTGCCACTGGCACGGTTTTGTTTCCGATCAACCAGTCAAATTTTGGCCCATTTCGACACAGTCGAGAAAAATGACGAAATTGCCCTCGGCGCGATTTTAATTTCCGATAAACCACCCAAATTTTAGCCAATTCCGACACCGTCGCGAAAAATTACGAAATTGCCTCCGGCGTGATTTTCGTTTCCGATCAACCTGTCAAATTTTAGCCAATTCCGACACAGTTGCGAAAAATGACGAAATTACACCCGGCGCGGTTTTTGTTCCCGATCAACCAGTCAAATTTGAGCCCATTCCGACGCAGTGGCGAAAAAAGCCGAAATTGCCCCTGGCGCTGTTTTTGTTTCCGATCAACAAGTCAAATTTTACCCCCTTTCGACACAGTGGAGAAAAATTACGAAATTGCCCCCGGCGCGATTTTTGTTTCCGATCAACCAATCAAATTTTAGCCGATTCTGACACCGTTGCGAAAAATGACGAAATTGCCCCCGGCGTGATTTTTGTTTCCGATCAACCTGTCAAATTTTAGCCAATTCCGACACAGTTACGAAAAATGAAGAAATTACCCCCGCGCGGTTTTTGTTCCTGATCAACCAGTCAAATTTTAGCCCATTTCGACACAGTAGAGAAAAATGAAGAAATTGCCCCCAGCGCGATTTTTTATTTCTGATCAACCTCCCAAATTTCAGTCAATTCCGACACAGTCTAGAAAAATGACGAAATCGCCCCCGGCGCGATTTTTTATTTCCGAACAAACTCCCAAATTTCAGTCAATTCCGACACAGTCGAGAAAAATGACGAAATTGCCCCCAGCGCGATTTTTGTATACGATCAACCAGTCAAATTTTAGCCCATTCCGACACTATCGCGAAAAATGACGAAGTTGCCCCTGGCGCGATTTTTGTTTCCGATCAACCGGTCAAATTTTAGCCCATTCCGACACAGTCGAGAAAAATGACGAAATTGCGCCCGGCGAGATTTTTATTTCCGATCAACCTGCCGAATTTCAGCCCATTCCGACGCTGTCGAGAAAAATGACGAAATTGCCCCGGCGTGGTTTTTGTTTCCGATCAACCAGTCAAATTTTAGCCCATTCCAACACTGTCGCGAAAAATGACGAAATTGCACCCGGCACGATTTTTCTTTTCGATCAACCTGTAAAATTTTAGCCAATTCCGACACAGTTGCGAAAAATGACGAAATTACCCCCGGCGGGGTTTTTGTTCCCGATCAACCAGTCAAATTTGTGCCCATTCCGACACAGTCGCGAAAAAAGACGAAATTGCCGTCGGCGAGATTTTTGTTTCCGATCAACCTGTCAAATTTTTGCACATTCCGACACAGTCCAGAAAAATGACGAAATTGCCCCCGGCGCGATTTTTATTTTTGATCAACCTGCCAAATTTCAGCCCGTTCCGACACAGTCGAGAAAAATGACGAAATTGTCCCTGGCGGGATTTTTGTTTCCCATCAACCTGTCAAATTTTGGCCCATTCCTACACAGTCTCGAAATGACGAAATTGCCCATGGCGCGGTTCTTGTTTCCGATCAACCAGTCAAATTTGAGCCCATTCTGACACAGTCGCTAAAAATGACGAAATTTCCCCCGACGGGATTTTTATTTCTGATCGACCTGCCAAATTTCTGCCCATTTCGACACAGTCGCAAAAAATTACGAAATTGGCCCCGACGCGATTTTTGTTTCCGATCAACCTGCAAATTTCAGCCCATTCCGACATAGTCGCAAAAAATGAAGAAATTGGCCCCGACGCGATTTTTGTTTCCGATCAACCTGTCAAATTTTAGCCAATTCCGACACAGTTGCGAAAAATGACGAAATTGCCTCCGGCGTGATTTTTGTTTTCGATCAACCTGTCAAATTTTAGCCAATTCCGACATAGTTGCGAAAAATAACGAAATTATCCCCGGTACGATTTTTGTTCCTGATCAACCTGTCAAATTTTAGCCCATTCCGACACAATTGCGAAAAATGATGAAATTGCCCTCGGCGCCGTTTTTTGTTTCCGATCAACCAGTGAAATTTTGGCCCATTCCGACACAGTCGAGAAAAATGATGAAATTGCCCCCGGTGCGATTTTTATTTCCGATCAACCTGACAAATTTTAGCCCATTTCGACACAGTTTCGAAAAATGAGGAAATTACCCCCGGCGCGATTTTTGTTCCCGATCAACCAGTCAAATTTCAGCCCATTCCGACACAGTCACAAAAAGTGACGAAATTGGCCCCGACGCGATTTTTGTTTCCGATCAACCAATCAAATTTTAGCCCATTCCGACGTAGTCGCGAAAAATGACGAAATTGCCCCAGCGCGATTTTTGTTTCCGATCAACCTGTCAAATTTTAACCAATTCGGACACAGTTGCGAAAAATGACGAAATTGCCCTCGGCGCGATTTTTGTTCCCAATCAACCTGTCAAATTTTAGCCCATTCGGACATAGTCGCGAAAATTGACGAAATTGCCATCGGCGCGATTTTTTGTTTCCGATCAACCTGTCAAATTTTAGGCCATTCCGACACAGTCGTGAAAAATGACGAAATTACCCATGGCGCGATTTTTGTTCTCCGATCAACCGGTCAAATTTTAGCCCATTCCGACACAGTCGAGAAAAATGATGAAATTGCCCCTGGTGCGATTTTTATTTCCGATCAACCTGACAAATTTTAGCCCATTTCGATACAGTTGCGAAAAATGAGGAAATTACCCCCGGCGCGATTTTTGTCCCGATCAACCAGTCAAATTTCAGCCAATTCCGAGACAGTCGAGAAAAATGTCGAAATTGCCCCCGGCGAGATTTTTGTTTTCGATCAACCTGTCAAATTTTAGCCAATTCCAACACAGTTGCAAAAAATGACGAAATTCACCCGGCGCGGTTTTTGTTCCCGATCGACCTGCCAAATTTAAGCCCATTCCGACAATGTCGAGAAAACTGACAAAATTACTCCCGGCGGTGTTTTTGTTTCCGATCAACCAGTCAAATTTTAGCCCATTCCGACACCTTCGCGAAAAATGTCGAAATTGCCCCCGTCGAGATTTTTATTTTCGATCAACCTGTCAAATTTGAGCCAATTCCGACACAGTTGCGAAAAATGATGAAATTCACCCAGCTTGGTTTTTGTTCTCGATCAACCTGTCAAATTTGAGCACATTCCGACACAGTCGCGAAAAATGACGAAATTGCCCCGGCACGATTTTGGTGTCCGATCAACCAGTCAAATTTTAGCCCATTCCGACACAGTCGAGAAAAATGACGAAATTGCCCCTGCGCGATTTTTTATTTCTGATCACCCTCCCAAATTTCAGCCAATTCCGACACAGTCGAGAAAAATGACGAAATTGCCCCTGCGCAATTTTTGTTTACGGTCAACCAGTCAAATCTTAGCCCATTCCGACACGGTCGCGAAAAATGACGAAACAGCCCTTGGCGCGGTTTTTTTTCCGATCAACCAGTAAAATTTTAGCACATTCCGACACAGTCGCGAAAAATGACTAAATTGCCCCCTGCGCGGTTTTTGTTTCCGATCAACCAGCCAAATTTTAGCCCATTCCGACATAGTCGAGAAAAATGACGAAATTGCCCCCGGCGCGATTTTTTACTTCTGATCAACCTCCCAAATTTCAGCCAATTCCGACACAGTCGAGAAAAATGACGAAATTGCCCCGTCGCGATTTTTGTTCCCGATCAACTAGTCAAATTTTAGCCGATTCCGACACCGTCGCGAAAAATGACGAAATTACCCCCGGCGCGATTTTTGTTCCCAATCAACCAGTCAAATTTGAGCCCATTCCGACACAGTCGCAAAAAATGACGAAATTACCCATGGCGCGATTTTTTTTCCGATCAACCTGTCAAATTTTAGCACATTCTGACACAGTCGCGAAAAATGACGAAATTGCCCCTGCGCGGTTTTTGTTTCCGATCAACCAGTCAAATTTTAGTCCATTCCGATATCGTCGCAAAAAATGACGAAATTGCCCCCGGTGCGATTTTTGTTTCCGATCAACCAGTCAAATTTTAGCCCATTCCGACACCGTCGCGAAAAATGTCGAAATTGCCCCCGGCGAGATTTTTATTTTCGATCAACCTGTGAAATTTGAGCCAATTCCGACACAGTTACGAAAAATGACGAAATTCACCCAGCGCGATTTTTGTTTCCGATCAACCTGTCAAATTTTAGCCGATTCCGACACCGCCGCGAAAAATGACGAAATTGCACACGCCGTGATTTTTGTTTCCGATCAACATGTTAAATTTTAGCCAATTCCGACACAGTTGCCAAAAATGACGAAATTACCATCGGCGCGATTTTTGTTCCCGATCAACCAGTCAAATTTGAGCCCATTTCGACACAGTTGCGAAAAATGACGAAATTACCCCCGGCGCGATTTTTGTTTCCGATCAACCAGTCAAATTTTAGCCCATTCCGACACAGTCGAGAAAAATGACGAAATTGCCCCCGGCGCGATTTTTATTTCCGATCAACCAGTCAAATTTTAGCCCATTCCGACACAGTCGAGAAAAATGACGAAATTGCCCCCGGCGCGATTTCTTATTTCCGATCAACCTCCCAAATTTCAGCCAATTCCAACACAGTCGAGAAAAATGATGAAATTGTCCCCGGCGCGATTTTTGTTTACGATCAACCAGTCAACTTTTAGCCCATTCGGACACTGTCGCGAAAAATGATGAAATTGCCCCCGGCGCGATTTTTGTTTCCGATCAACCTGTCAAATTTTAACCAATTCAGACACAGTTGCGAAAAATGACGAAATTGCCCCGGCGCGATTTTTGTTCCCAATCAACCGGTCAAATTTTAGCCCATTCGGACATAGTCGCGAAAATTGACAAAATTGCCCTCGGCGCGATTTTTTGTTTCCGATCAACCTGTCAAATTTTAGCCCATTCCGACACAGTCGTGAAAAATGACGAAATTACCCATGGCGCGATTTTTGTTTTCCGATCAACCGGACAAATTTTAGCCCATTCCGACACAGTCGAGAAAAATGATGAAATTGCCCCTGGTGCGATTTTTATTTCCGATCAACCTGACAAATTTTAGCCCATTTCGATACAGTTGCGAAAATGAGGAAATTACCCCCGGCGCGATTTTTGTCCCGATCAACCAGTCAAATTTCAGCCAATTCCGAGACAGTCGAGAAAAATGTCGAAATTGCCCCCGGCGAGATTTTTGTTTTCGATCAACCTGTCAAATTTTAGCCAATTACAACACAGTTGCAAAAAATGACGAAATTCACCCGGCGCGGTTTTTGTTCCCGATCAACCTGCCAAATTTAAGCCCATTCCGACAATGTCGAGAAAACTGACAAAATTACCCCCGGCGGTGTTTTTGTTTCCGATCAACCAGTCAAATTTTAGCCCATTCCGACACCTTCGCGAAAAATGTCGAAATTGCCCCCGTCGAGATTTTTATTTTCGATCAACCTGTCAAATTTGAGCCAATTCCGACACAATTGCGAAAAATGATGAAATTCACCCAGCTTGGTTTTTGTTCCCGATCAACCTGTCAAATTTGAGCACATTCCGACACAGTCGTGAAAAATGACGAAATTGCCCCGGCACGATTTTTGTTTCCGATCAACCTGTCAAATTTTAGCCAATTCCGACACAGTTGCGAAAAATGATGAAATTACCCCCGATGCGATTTTTGTCCCCGATCAACCAGTCAAATTTGAGCCCATTCCGACACAGTTGCGAAAAATGATGAAATTCACCCAGCTTGGTTTTTGTTCTCGATCAACCTGTCAAATTTGAGCACATTCCGACACAGTCGCGAAAAATGACGAAATTGCCCCGGCAAGATTTTTGTTTCCGATCAACCTGTCAAATTTTAGCCAATTCCGACACAGTTGCGAAAAATGATGAAATTACCCCCGACGAGATCTTTGTTCCCGATCAACCATTCAAATTTGAGCCCATTCCGACAAAGTCGCGAAAAATGACGTAATTACCCCCGGCGCGATTTTTGTTTCCGATCAACCTGTCA
>NW_019265231.1:0-2468 GCF_002742605.1 Olea europaea var. sylvestris
GAGATTAAGCCCTTGTTTGTCATCCATTTTTTCCTATTCTTTCTCATTATTTTTTCTACAGAACTTATTTTCAACTACACATTTTTCATTAAAATAATATTACACGTAAATAAAAAAGTTTTTCATTCTTTTTTAACCACAAATTTCAGCATTAATCACTATTCCATAATACATTCTTTTCAAATAATGGATGACAAACACACCGTAAAATAGATATCTATACGTACTTTTCTAACAAACAATAGATTAAGCGCTCGTTGAGAAAGTTTAAAAAGTTGTTAAAACGTTAAAGTCAAAGTCAATAATTAATTTTAATCACATATTTTATGAAACTCTTGACTTTAATCAACTTTGCAATTACACATTTCAATAACATTTACGAAAAACGTGTCAAACATCTCCCAGGGGATTTTCAATTAAAATGGAAGTGTTGAAAGAAGAGTAATAACGACTGGGAGTAGATATTATTAAATATGATTAAGACTTAACAATGAGAAAGGAAAACACCCAATTAAAGTACATCCAACCAAATGTTAGCTAGTTTTGCAAAATGCTCTGTATTAAATGCTTTATCAACAATAATTAAGTGTTTGTTTGATAGAGATTTTGATAATTGATTTTTTGATCGTTAAAGATAAAATGGGTTCTACCTGCGATAGAAAAGCTAAAAAATAACGGCTGAAATAATGAAATAATGGTCAAAAAATGATTTTAACTAGCTTAAAATCTATACCTAACAAGTACTAAATACCATACCAAAAAGGTAGGTTGACAGAACTCGACAAATAATAATAATAATAAAATTAAGTTAAAAATGATGAAATATATGAGTTTAATTTTTTAAATATTTTATGTGAAAATATAAAATCATTTTATCAATTTTAAAATTGGTAATAAATATTCGTAGTCAATTAAAGAATTTCTGAATGAAACCCATTCGGAGATCCTTCAACCGCACACAAGGTTTGGGACAATGGCTGCAACAATTGAAAAGTTTTAGGGCTGAAATTATTATTATTCCAATATAATATTTAAAACAAGCGGTTTGCCCTTCCACTTACTAGATCAAAAAGGGCCATTGAAACGTCCAAAACTCTCCTAATTCTTGAACGCCCTCTCATAAGTACTCCGAGAAAGAACCGGTAATGAAAGAACTGGTAACCAAACTTTGAGCTCAATATTAGCGGTCGACATGCACAAGATACAAGTCCATACAGTCTAAAATTTTCCTTGAAAACTCAAATAATAATAGCTTTTCTCGTAGAAAAAAGTCAATGTAAAAGCAGGAAGCAGTGAGAAAAACAGTAAGAGCAGTCTTTTTCCCCTATGAGCAGATGAAAAAACCAAGTGCATGAATATAAACATGCTACAAAGTAACATCCCATCACTAAGTACATAATTTGCAGTGTCAGAATTCATATGAAGAGCTAATCCCAACTTTGCTCAGTTAAAATGGAATTAATTGTTGTAATGATCACTGAACTTAGATCAATATCTTTGATTGACCACTGAACTTTAAAATATTGACTTTTGATCATTGAACTTATGTTCATGTCTTTAATTGGTCACTGAAATTTAAAATGTCGAGTTTTGTCCACTGAACTTTGAAAAATATTGTACATTACCCACTGAACTTTAAAAAATATTGTACATTACTCACTGAATTTTGAAAAATATTGTACATTATTCATTGTAAACTCGATATTTTTCAAAATTCAATAGTTATGCTAGTGAGTAACGTACGACATATTCCAAAATTCATTAGTTAAAACTCGACATTTTAAATTTTAGCGAACAATTTAAGACATGGACCTAAGTTCATTGAACAATCGAAGACATTGACCTAAATTTAGTGATCAAAACTCAACATTTTAAACTTCAGTGACCAATAAAAAATATGGATCTAAGTTCAGTGACCAAAACTCGACATTTTTTAAAATTCAATGGTCAAAACTCAACATTTTAAAGTTTAGTAGTCAATCAAAGACATTGACCTAAATTTAGTGACTATTGGAACAATTAACTCGTTGAAATGCCAATAAACTGAATTGGCTAATTCACCAACACAGTAAGATTCCGACAACAAAAGTTCATAATTTGGAGAATCAAATTTGCAAAATCAACACATGTTTAAACCCGAGTCTATCTCGATGGCTTAGACGAATAATAGTTTTATACAAATCTGTGGAGTGCGTAAGGTGTGCTCTTTATGTAGTAAAAGGAAGGAGTTTTTTTCATAAAATTTAGGGAAAATTGCAGCCGAGGTACCAAACCTTTGGTTTATTAGCAGACTTTGCCCAAACCTTTAGTTTGTACCACCCACAGTCCCAAACCTTTCAAAAATATGCACTGGGAGTTCAAATGGATGGAAACCGTTCGTTTGACCGTTAGTTGACTAGAAAAGTCAAAATTTGACCAATTTGGACCAAATTAAAAAGGGCAAAGTGGTACTTTACATTTTTTCTTAA
>NW_019265231.1:9755-10765 GCF_002742605.1 Olea europaea var. sylvestris
CTTCCCATCATTGATTAAACCTTCATGTCTGGGAAGGTTACACTTGCACATAGGCTGAGCCAAAACAAAGAGAGAGATATGGATAAATAGCTTTATTTGCCAGCTCTACAATTGTCTTGACTAAGATAAATGGTATTGCATCTGTTCCGCTATTCGAAACATCTTCATTCTATTAGAATGGGCTGTTACAACTTTCTGAATTGTGATCTTTTTATATTGAGGGTACTGGCATAAATCTTTGTTTTTTGATCTTTTTCATTCTTATTCCATGAAGGTCTGTGAAAGATCTCTTTCTGGTACCGGGGCCGGCCCAAGTGCTGCAGCTGCTACACAGTTTGTAAGAGCCGAGATGCTTCCATCTGGATATTTAATTCGGCCATGTGAGGGTGGAGGGTCAATTATTCATATTGTTGATCACCTCAATCTCAAGGTTAGATGCTCATTAATCGTTGTACACTAAAGTTTCTTTGATGTTCAGAACTTGATTAGTAACTCGACTTCCATTTCCAGGCCTGGAGTGTGCCAGAGGTGCTTCGGCCACTTTATGAATCACCAAACATTATAGCGCAGAAAATGACTATTGCAGTAAGTACGACTCCTTAATGTCCTATGTAGTTTAGGCTTTATAAAGGCCGTGTGAAGATTATCTTTGACTAAAGAGCTAAGTAGGACCAGATTTTCTACTGATTTTGCATTTAATAATGTTGCCCATCCTTATATTATATTTTACTACCCCAGATGCAATACGGAAAATCTACCACTTGGCCTTTTTAATTCTTTTTCCGCCTTCCGAAATGGTTACTGACTGTTCTTTTTTGATTTTGTTATGAAAGGCACTGCGATATATCAGGCAGATAGCTCAGGAGACAAGTGGTGAGATAGTATACGGTCTTGGCCGGCAACCAGCTGTTCTACGCACTTTCAGCCAGAGATTAAGCAGGTAGCTGCCACTATATTCTGAGCATATTTTGATTTGTATCTAGGGACATGTAATGCAAAATAATGAAAGC
>NW_019265232.1:0-10761 GCF_002742605.1 Olea europaea var. sylvestris
GTTCTTGTGGGCCCAAAACGGACGTCGTGTGCAAAAGTTATGCTCAATTCCTCGTACGCCGACAATCCAAGCGTTCCAAATATGCAAGTGCTCACTCTTTTGAAAAATGGCCAAAATCCATCATACATCTCGATAAAGTGGTGAGTTCAATAAAAAACGGTCGCTACATTTCCAAAAAGTTCTTACGGGCCCAAAACGGACACCTTGTGCAAAAGTTACGCTCAATTCTTCGTACGCCGACAATCCAAGCGTTCCAAATATGCTAGTGCTCACACTTTCGAAAAATTGCTGAAATCCCTCTTACGTCACGATGAAGTCATGACTTCAATCCAAAACGGTCGCTACATTTCCAAAAAGTTCTTATGGGCCCAGAACGGACAACGTGTGCGAAAGTTACGCTCAATTCTTCGCATGCCGACAATCCAAGAGTTCCAAATATGCAAGTGCTCATTCCTTCGAAAAATGGCCGATATCCCTCATACGTCACGACGAATTGGTGAGTTCAATCCAAAACGATCGCTACATTTCCAAAAAGTACTTACAGGCCAAAAACGGACATAGTGTGCAAAAGTTACCCTCAATTCTTCGTACGTCGACAATCCAAGCGTTACAAATATGCAAGTGCTCATTCTTTCGAAAAATGGCCGAAATCCCTCGTACGTCACGATGAAGTGGTGAGCTCAATCTAAAACGGTCGCTACATTTCCAAAAAGTACTTACGGGCCCAGAACGGACACTGTCTGCAAAAGTTGCGCTCAATTCTTCGTACGTCGACAATCCAAGCATTCCAAATATGCAAGTGCTCACACTTTTGAAAAATGGCCAAAATCCCTCATATGTCACGATGAAGTGGTGAGTTCAATCCAAAACGGTCGCTACTTTTCCAAAAAGTACTTACGGGCCAAAAAAGGGACACCGGGTACAAAAGTTACGCTCGATTTTCCGTACGTAGACAATCCAAGTGTTCCAAATATGTAAGTGGTCATTCTTTCAAAAAATGGCCGAAATCCCTTGAACGTCACGACGAAGTAGTGAGTTCAATCCAAAACGGTCGCTACATTTCCAAAAAGTACTTATGGTCCCAAAATGGACACCGTATGCAAAAGTTACGCTCAATTGTTCATACGTCGACAATCCAAGCGTTCCAAATACGCAAGTGCTCATTCTTTCGAAAAATGACCGAAATCCCTCGTACGTCACGATGAAGTGGTGAGCTCAATCTAAAATGGTCGCTACATTTCCAAAAAGTACTTACGGGCCCAAAACGGACACCGTCTGCAAAAGTTGCGCTCAATTCTTCGTACGCCGACAATCCAAGCGTTTCAAATATGCAAGTGCTCATTCTTTCCAAAAATGGCCAAAATCCCTCGTACGTCACGATGAAGTGGTGAGCTCAATCTAAAACGGTCGCTACATTTCCAAAAAGTACTTACGGGCCCAAAACGGACACCGTTTGCAAAAGTTGCGCTCAATTCTTCGTACGCCGACAATCCAAACGTTCCAAATATGCAAGTGCTTACACTTTCCAAAGATGGCCGAAATCCCTCATACGTCACGACGAAGTGGTGAGTTCAATCCAAAAACGGTCGCTACATTTCCAAAAAGTTCTTACGGGCCCAAAACGGACGTCGTGTGCAAAAGTTACGCTCAATTCTTCGTACGCCGACAATCCAAGTGTTCCAAATATGCAAGTGCTCACTCTTTCGAAAAATGGCCGAAATCCCTTATACATCACGATGAAGTGGTGAGTTCAATCCAAAACGGTTGCTACATTTCCAAAAAGTACTTACGGGCCCAAAACGGACACCGGGTGCAAAAGTTACGCTCAATATTTCGTACGTAGACAATCCAAGCGTTCCAAATATGTAAGTGCTCATTCTTTCAAAAAATGGCCGAAATCCCTAGTACGTCACGACGAAGTCGTGAGTTCAATCCAAAACGGTCGTTACATTTCCCTAAAGTACTTATGGTCCCGAAACGGACACCGTGTGCAAAAGTTATGCTAAATTCTTCGTACGTCGACAATCCAAGCCTTCCAAATACGCAAGTGCTCATTCTTTCGAAAAATGGCCGAAATCCCTCGTACATCACGATGAAGTGGTGAGCTCAATCTAAAACGGTCGCTACATTTCCAAAAAGTACTTACGGGCTCAAAACGGACACCGTCTGCAAAAGTTGCGCTCAATTCTTCGTACGCCGACAATCCAAGCGTTCCAAATATGCAAGTGCTCACACTTTCGAAAAATGGCTGAAATGCCCCATACGTCACGACGAAGTGGTGAGTTCAATCCAAAACGGTAACTACATTTCAAAAAAGTTCTTGTGGGCCCAAAACGAACGTCGTGTGCAAAAGTTATGCTCAATTCCTCGTACGCCGACAATCCAAGCGTTCCAAATATACAAGTGCTCACTCTTTCGAAAAATGGCCAAAATTCATCATACATCTCGATGAAGTGGTGAGTTCAATCAAAAACGGTCGCTACATTTCCAAAAAGTTCTTACGGGCCCAAAACGGACACCGTGTGCAAAAGTTACGGTGAATTCTTCGTACGCCGACAATCCAAGCGTTCCAAATAAGCAAGTGCTCACACTTTCGAAAAATGGCTGAAATCCCTCATACGTCACGACGAAGTGGTGAGTTCAATCCAAAACGGTAACTACATTTCCAAAAAGTTCTTGTGGGCCCAAAACGGACGTCGTGTGCAAAAGTTATGCTCAATTCCTCGTACGCCGACAATCCAAGCGTTCCAAATATACAAGTGCTCACTCTTTCGAAAAATGGCCAAAATCCATCATACATCACGATGAAGTGGTGAGTTCAATCAAAAACGGTCGCTACATTTCCAAAAAGTTCTTACGGGCCCAAAACGGACACCGTGTGCAAAAGTTACGCTGAATTCTTCGTACGCCGACAATCCAAGCGTTCCAAATAAGCAAGTGCTCACTCTTTCGAAAAATGGCCGAAATCCCTCATACGTCATGATGAAGTGGTGAGTTCAATCCAAAACGGTCTCTACATTTCCAAAAACTACTTACGGGCCCAAAACGGACACCGTGTGCAAAAGTTACGCTCAATTTTTTGTACGTCGACAATCCAAGCGTTCCAAATATGTAAGTGCTCATTGTTTCAAAAAATGGCCGAAATCCCTCGTACGTCACGGTGAAGTAGTGAGTTCAATCCAAAACGGTCCCTACATTTCCAAAAAGTATTTATGGTCCCAAAACGGACACCGTGTGCAAAAGTTACGCCCAATTCTTCGTACGCGGACAATCCAAGCGTTCCAAATATGCAAGTGCTCATTTTTTCGAAAAATGCCTGAAATCTCTCGTACGTCACGACGAAGTCGTGAGTTCAATCCAAAACGGTCGCAACATTTCCAAAAAGTACTTACGGGCCCAAAACGGACACCGTGTGCAAAAGTTACGCTCAATTCTTCGTACGCCGACAATCCAAGCGTTCCAAATTTGCAAGTGCTCACACTTTCGAAAAATGGCCGAAATCCCTCTTACAGCATGATGAAGTGGTGAGTTCAATCCAAAACGGTCGCTACATTTCCAAAAAGTTCTTATGGGCCCAAAACGGACACCGTGTGCAAAAGTTACGTTCAATTCTTCGCACGCCGACAGTCCAAACGTTCCAAATATGCAAGTGCTTATTCCTTCGAAAAATGGCCAAAATCCCTCATACGTCACGACGAAGTGGTGAGTTCAATCCAAAACGGTCGCTACATTTCCAAAAAGTACTTACGGGCCAAAAACGGACACAGTGTGCAAAAGTTCCCCTCAATTCTTCGTACGTCGATAATCCAAGCGTTCCAAATACGCAAGTACTCATTCTTTCAAAAAATGGCCGAAATCCCTCGTATGTCACGACGAAGTGGTGAGCTCAATCTAAAACGGTCGCTACATTTCCAAAAAGTTCTTTGGGCACAAAACGGACACCGTGTGCAAAAGTTACGCTCAATTCTTCGTACGCCGACAATCCAAGCGTTCCAAATATGCAAGTGCTCACTCTTTAGAAAAATGGCCAAAATCCATCATACATCACGATGAAGTGGTGAGTTCAATCAAAAACGGTCGCTACATTTCCAAAAAGTTCTTATGGGCCCAAAACGGACACCGTGTGCAAAAGTTACCCTCAATTCTTCGTACGTCGACAATCCAAGCGTTCCAAATATGCAAGTGCTCATTCTTTTGAAAAATGGCCGAAATCCCTTTTACGTCACGACGAAGTGGTGAGTTCAATTTAAAACGGTCGCTACATTTCGAAAAAGTACTTACGGGCCCAAAACGGACATCGTGTGCAAAAGTTACGCTCAATTCTTCGTTCGCCGACAATCCAAGCGTTCCAAATATGCAAGTGCTCACTCTTTCAAAAAATGGCCGAAATCGCTCATACGTCACGACGAAGTGCGGAGTTCAATCAAAAACGGTCGCTACATTTCCAAAAAGTTCTTATGGGCCCAAAACGGACATCGTGTACAAAAGTTACACTCAATTCTTCGTACGTCGACAATCCAAGCGTTCCAAATATGTAAGTGCTCATTCTTTCGAAAAATGGCCAAAATCCCTCGTACGTCACGACGAAGCAGTGAGTTCACTCCAAAACGGTCGCTACATTTCCAAAAAGTACTTATGATCCGAAAACGGACACCATGTGCAAAAGTTACGCTCAATTATTCGTACGCTGTCAATCCAAGCGTTTCAAATATGCAAGTACTCATTCGTTCACAAAATGGCCAAAATCTCTCATACCTCACGACGAAGTGGTGAGCTCAATCTAAAATGGTAGCTAAATTTCCAAAAAGTACTTACGGGCCCAAAACGGACACCGTGTGCAAAAGTTACGCTCAATTCTTCGTACGCCGACAACCCAAGCGTTCCAAATATGCAAGTGCTCATTCTTTCGAAAAATGGCCAAAATCCCTCTTACGTCAGGATGAATTGGTGAGTTCAGTCCAAAACGGTCGCTACATTTGCAAAAAGTTCTTATGGGCCCAAAACGGACACCGTCTGCAAAAGTTGTGCTCAATTCTTCGTACGCCGACAATCCAAGCGTTCCAAATATGCAAGTGCTCACTCTTTCGAAAAATGGCCAAAATCCCTCATACGTCACGATGAATTGGTGAGTTCAATCCAAAACGGTCGCTACATTTCCAAAAAGTACTTGTGGGCCCAAAACGAACACCGGGTGCAAAAGTTACGCTCAATTCTTCGTACGCTGACAATCCAAGCATTCCAAATATGCAAGTGCTCACTCTTTCGAAAAATGGCCGAAATCCATCATACGTCACGATGAAGTGGTGAGTTCAATCCAAAACGGTCGCTACATTTCCAAAAAGTACTTGTGGGCCCAAAACGAACACCGGGTGCAAAAGTTACGCCCAATTCTTTGTACGCTGACTATCTAAGCGTTCCAAATATGCAAGTGCTCACTCTTTTTAAAAATGGCCGAAATTCCTCAGACGTCAGATGAAGTGGTGAGTTCAATCTAAAACGGTCGCTACATTTCCAAAAAGTACTTACGGGCCCAAAACGGACACCGTGTGCAATAGTTACGCTCAATTCTTCGTACGCCAACAATCCAAACGTTCCAAATATGCAAGTGCTCATACTTTGGAAAAATGGCCGAAATCGCTCGTACGTCACGACGAAGTGGTGGGTTCAATCCAAAATGGTCGCTACATTTCCAAAAAGTTCTTATGGGCCCAAAACGGACACCGTGTGCAAAAGTTACGCTCAATTCTTCGTACGCCGACAATCCAAGCGTTCCAAATATGCAAGTGCTCATTCTTTCGAAAAATGGCCGAAATCCCTCATATGTCACGATGAATTGGTGAGTTCAATCCAAAACGGTCGCTACGTTTCCAAAAAGTTCTTATGGGCCCGAAATGGACACCGTGTGCAAAAGTTACGCTGGATTCTTCGTACGCCGACAATCCAAGCGTTCCAAATATGCAAGTGCTCATTCTTTCGAAAAATGGCCGAAATCCCTCATATGTCACGATGAATTGGTGAGTTCAATCCAAAACGGTCGCTACGTTTCCAAAAAGTTCTTATGGGCCCGAAATGGACACCGTGTGCAAAAGTTACGCTGGATTCTTCGTACGCCGACAATCCAAGCGTTCCAAATATGCAAGTGCTCATTCTTTCGAAAAATGGCCGAAATCCCTCATACGTCACGACGAAGTGGTGAGTTCAATCCAAAACGGTCGCTACGTTTCCAAAAAGTTCTTATGGGCCCGAAATGGACACCGTGTGCAAAAGTTACGCTGGATTCTTCGTACGCCGACAATCCAAGCGTTCCAAATATGCAAGTGCTCATTCTTTCGAAAAATGGCCGAAATCCCTCATATGTCACGATGAATTGGTGAGTTCAATCCAAAACGGTCGCTACATTTCCAAAAAGGACTTACGGGCCCAAAACGGACACCGGGTGCAAAAGTTACGCTCAATTCTTCGTATGCCAACAATCCAAACGTTCCAAATATGCAAGTGCTCATTCTTTCGAAAAATGGCCGAAATCCCTCATATGTCACGATGAATTGGTGAGTTCAATCCAAAACGGTCGCTACATTTCCAAAAAGGACTTACGGGCCCAAAACGGACACCGGGTGCAAAAGTTACGCTCAATTCTTCGTATGCCAACAATCCAAACGTTCCAAATATGCAAGTGCTCATTCTTTCGAAAAATGGCCGAAATCCCTCATATGTCACGATGAATTGGTGAGTTCAATCCAAAACGGTCGCTACATTTCCAAAAAGGACTTACGGGCCCAAAACGGACACCGGGTGCAAAAGTTACGCTCAATTCTTTGTACGCTGACAATCTAAGCGTTCCAAATATGCAAGTGCTCACTCTTTTTAAAAATGGCCAAAATTCCTCCGACGTCATGATGAAGTGGTGAGTTCAATCTAAAACGGTCGTACTTACGGGCCCAAAACGGACACCGTGTGCAATAGTTACGCTCAATTCTTCGTATGCCAACAATCCAAACGTTCCAAATATGCAAGTACTCATACTTTGGAAAAATGGACGAAATCGCTCATACGTCACGACGAAGTGGTGAGTTCAAACCAAAACGGTCGCTATATTTCCAAAAAGTTCTTATGGGCCCAAAATGGACACCATGTGCAAAAGTTACACTCAATTCTTTGTACGTCGACAATCCAAGCGTTCCAAATATGCAAGTGCTCACACTTTCAAAAAATGGTCGAAATCCCTCATACGTCACGACGAAGTGGTGAGTTCAATCCAAAACGCTCGCCACGTTTCCAAAAAGTTCTTATGGGCCCAAAATGGACACCGTGTGCAAAAGTAACGCTGGATTCTTCGTACGCCGACAATCCAAGCATTCCAAAAATACAAGTGCTCATTCTTTCAAAAAATGGCCGAAATCCCTTATACATCACGACGAATTGGTGAGTTCAATCCAAAATGGTCACCACATTTTCAAAAAGTACTTGCGGGCCCAAAATGGACACCGGGTGCAAAAGTTACGCTCAATTCTTCGTACGCCAACAATCCAAGCGTTCCAAATATGCAAGTGCTCACTCTTTCGAAAAATGGACGAAATCCCTCAGACGTCACGATTAAGTGGTGAGTTCAATCTAAAACAGTCGCTACATTTCCGAAAAGTACTTACGGGCCCAAAACGGACACCGTGTGCAGAAGTTACGCTCAATTCTTCTTATGACGACAATCCAAGCGTTCCAAATATGCATGTGCTCACTCTTTCGAAAAATGGCCGAAATCCCTCATACGTCATGACGAAGCGGTGAGTTCAATCCAAAACGGTCTCTACATTCTCAAAAAGTACTTACTAGCCCAAAACGGACACTGTGTGCAATAGTTACACTCAATTCTTCATACGCCGACAATCCAAACGTTCCAAATATGCAAGTGCTCACACTTTGGAAAAATGGCCGAAATCGCTCATACGTCATGATGAAGTGGTGAGTTCAATCCAAAACGGTCGCTACGTTTCCAAAAAGTTCTTATGGGCCCAAAATGGACACCGTGTGCAAAAGTTACGCTCAATTCTTCGTACGTCGACAATCCAAGTGTTCCAAATATGTAAGTTCTAATTCTTTCGAAAAATGGACAAAATCCCTCGTACGTCATGACGAAGTAGTGAATTCAATCCAAAACGGTCGCAAGATTTCCAAAAAGTACTTATGGTCCCAAAACGGACACCGTAAGCAAAAGTTATGCTCAATTCTTCGTACGCCAACAATCCAAGCGTTCCAAATATGCAAGTGCTCATTCTTTCGAAAAATGGCCAAAATCCCTCGTACGTCACGATGAAGTTGTGAGTTCAATCTAAAACAGTCGCTACATTTCCAAAAAAAACTTACGGGCCCAAAATGGACACCATGTGCGAAAGTTACGCTCAATTCTTCGTACGCCGACAATCCAAGCATTCCAAATATGCAAGTACTCACACTTTCGAAAAATGGCCGAAATACCTCATACGTCACGACGAAGTGGTGAGTTCAATCCAAAACGGTCGCTACGTTTCCAAAAAGTTCTTATGGGCCCAAAACGGACACCGTATGCAAAAGTTACGTTGGATTCTTCGTACGCCGACAATCCAAGCGTTCCAAATATGCAAGTGCTCATTATTTTGAAAAATGGCCGAAATCCCTCATACGTCACGACGAATTGGTGAGTTCAATCCAAAACGGTCGCTACATTTTCAAAAATTTCTTGCTGGCCCAAAACGGACACCGGGTGCAAAAGTTACGCTCAATTCTTCGTACGCCAACAATCCAAGCGTTCCAAATCTGAAAGTGCTCACTCTTTCGAAAAATGGCTGAAATCCCTCAGACGTCACGATTAAGTGTGTGAGTCCAATCTAAAATGGTCGCTACATTTCCAAAATGTACTTACGGGCCCAAAACGGACACTGTGTGCAAAAGTTACGCACAATTCTTCGTATGACGACAATCCAAGCGTTCCAAATATGCAAGTGCTCACTCTTTTGAAAAATGGCCGAAATCCCTCATACGTCATGACGAAGTGGTGAGTTCAATCTAAAACGGTCGCTACATTTCCAAAACGTTCTTATGGGCCCAAAATGGACACCGTGTGCAAAAGTTACGCACAATTCTTCGTACGTCGACAATCCAAGCGTTCCAAATATGTAAGTCCTAATTCTTTCGAAAAAAAGCCAAAATTACTCGTACGTCACAACGAAGTAGTGAGTTCAATCCAAAACGGTCGCTAGATTTCCAAAAAGTACTTACGGGCCCAAAACAGACACCGTGTGCGAAAGTTACGCTCAATTCTTCGTACGCCGACAATCCAAGCATTCCAAATATGCAAGTACTCACACTTTCGAAAAATGGCCGAAATACCTCATACGTCACGACGAAGTGGTGAGTTCAATCCAAAACGGTCGCCACGTTTCCAAAAAGTTCTTATGGGCCCAAAACGGACACCGTGTGCAAAAGTTATGTTGGATTCTTCGTACGTCGACAATCCAAGCGTTCCAAATATGCAAGTGCTCATTCTTTTGAAAAATGGCCGAAATCCCTCATACGTCACGACGAATTGGTGAGTTCAACCCAAAACGGTCGCTACATTTTCAAAAAGTACTTGCTGGCCCAAAACGGACACCGGGTGCTAAAGTTACGCTCAATTCTTCGTACGCCAACAATCCAAGCGTTCCAAATCTGAAAGTGCTCACTCTTTCGAAAAATGCCTGAAATCCCTCAGACGTCACGATTAAGTGTGTGAGTTCAATCTAAAACGGTCGCTACATTTCCAAAAAGTTCTTATGGGCCCAAAACGGACACCGTGTGCAAAAGTTACGCACAATTCTTCGTACGTCGACAATCCAAGCGTTCCAAATATGTAAGTCCTAATTCTTTCGAAAAAAGCCAAAATCACTCGTACGTCACAACGAAGTAGTGAGTTCAATCCAAAACGGTCGCTAGATTTCCAAAAAGTACTTATGGTCCCAAAACGGACACCGTGTGCAAAAGTTATGCTCAATTCTTCGTACGCCGAGACTCCAAGCATTCCAAATATGCCAGTGCTCATTTTTTTGAAAAATGGCCAAAATCCCTCGTACGTCACGACGAAGTTGTGAGTTCAATCTAAAACGGTCGCTACATTTCCAAAAAGTACTTACGGGCCCAAAACGGACACCGTGTGCAAACGTTACGCCCAATTCTTCGTGTGTCGACAATCCAAGCGTTCCAAATATGCAAGTGGTGACACTTTCGAAAAATGGCCGAAGTCCCTCAGACGTCACGATGAAGTGGTGAGTTCAATCTAAAACGGTCGCTACATTTCCAAAAAGTACTTATGGGCCCAAAACGCCCACCGTGTGCAAAAGTTACGCTCAATTCTTCGTACGCCGACTCTCCAAGCGTTCCAAGTATGCAAGTGCTCAATCTTTCGAAAAATTGTCAAAATACCTCGTACATCACGAAGAATTCGTGAGTGCAATCCAAAACGGTCGCTACATTTCCAAAAAGTACTTACGTGCCCAAAACGGACACCGTGTGCAAAAGTTACGCTCAATTCTTCGTACGCCGACACTCCAAGCATTCCAAATATGCCAGTGCTCATTCTTTCGAAAAATCCCTCGTACGTCACGATGAAGTTGTGAGTTCAATCTAAAACGGTCGCAACATTTCCAAAAAGTACTTACGGGCCCAAAACGCCCACCGTGTGCAAAAGTTACGCTCAATTCTTCGTGCGCCGACAATCCAAGCGTTCCAAATATGCAAGTGGTGACACTTTCGAAA
>NW_019265233.1:0-10750 GCF_002742605.1 Olea europaea var. sylvestris
GTCGGCGTACGAAAAATTGAGCGTAACTTTTGCACACGGTGTCTGTTTTCGGACCATAAGTACTTTTTGGAAATCTAGCGACCATTTTGGATTGAACTTACCACTTCGTCGTGACGTATGAGGGACTTCGGCCATTTTTTGAAGGAATGAGCACTTGCATATTTGGAGCGCTTGGATTGTCGGCGTTCGAAGAATTGAGCGTAACTTATGTATACGGTGTCTGTTTTGGGTCCATAAGTACTTTTTGAAAATGTAGCAATCTTTTTGCATTGAACTCACGACTTCATCGTGACGTACGAGGGATTTCGGCCATTTTTCGAAAGAATGAGCACTTTCGTATTTGGGACGCTTGGAGAGTCGGCGTACGATGAATTGAGCGTAACTATTGCACACGGTGTTCGTTTTGGACCCATATGTACTTTTTGGAAATGTAGCGACCGTTTTGGATTTAACTCACCACTTCGTCGTGACGTACGAGGGATTTCGGCCATTTTTCGAAAGAATGAGCACTTGCATATTTGGAATGTTTGGAGAGTCGGCGTACGAAGAATTTTTGCGTAACTTTTGCACACGGCGTCCGTTTTCAGCCCATAAGTAATTTTTGGTAATGTAACGACCGTTTTGGATTGAACTCACAACTTCGTCGTGACATATGAGGGATTTCGGCCATTTTTCGAAAGAATGAGCACTTGTATATTTGGAGCGCTTGGATAGTCGGCGTTCGAAGATTTAATCGTAACTTATGCACACGGTGTCCGTTTTGGGGCCATAAGTACTTTTTGGAAATGTAGCGATCATTTTGGACTAAACTCACGACTTCATCGTGAAGTACGAGGGATTTCGGCCATTTTTCGAAAGAATGAGCACTTGCATATTTGGAACGCTTGGAGAGTCGGTGTACGAAGAATTGAGCGTAACTTTTGCACACGGTGTCCGTTTTCGGCCCATAAGGATTTTTGGAAATGTAGTGACCGTTTTGGATTGAACTCACCACTTCCTCGTGACGTATGAGGAATTTTGGCCATTTTTCGAAAGAATGAGCACTTGCATACTTGGAGCACTTGGATTGTCGGCGTTCGAAGAATTGAGCGTAACTTATGCATACGGTGTCCGTTTTGGGCCCATACGTACTTTTTGAAAATGTAGCGATCTTTTTGGATTGAACTCATGACTTGATTGTGACGTACGAGGATTTCGGCGATTTTTCGAAAGAATGAGCACTTGCATGTTTGGAACGCTTGGAGAGTCGGCGTACGAAGAATTGAGCGTAACTTTTGCACACGGTGTCCGTTTACGTCCCATAAGTATGTTTTGGAAATGTAGCGATCGTTTTGAATTGAACTCAGGACATCCACTTGACGTACGAGGGATTTCGGCCATTTTTCGAAAGAATGATCACTTGCATATTTGAAACGCTTGAAGAGTCGGCGTTCGAAGAATTGAGCGTAACTTTTGCACACGGTGTCCGTTTTGGGCCCATAAGTACTTTTTGAAATGTAGCGGTCGTTTTGGATTGAACTCATGACTTCATCGTGACGTACGAGGGATTTTGGCCACATTTCAAAAGAATGAGCACTTGCATATTTGGAACGCTTGGAGAGTCGGCGTACGAAGAATTGAGCGTAACTTTTGCACACGGTGTCCGTTTTGGGCCCATAAGAAGTTTTTGAAATGTAGCGGTCGTTTTGGATTGAACTCACGACTTCATCTTGACGTACGAGGGATTTTGGCCACTTTTCAAAAGAATGAGCACTTGCATATTTGGAACGCTTGGAGAGTCGGCGTACGAAGAATTGAGCGTAACTTTTGCCCACGGTGTCCGTTTTGGGCCCATAACTACTTTTTGGAAATGTAGCGATCGTTTTGGATTGAACTCACGACTTCATCGTGACGTACGATGGATTTCGACCATTTTTCGAAAGAATGAGCGCTTGCATATTTGGAACGCTTGGAGAGTCGGCGTACGTAGAATTGAGCGTAACTTTTGCACACGGTGTCCGTTTTGGGCCCATAACTACTTTTTGGAAATGTAGCGATCGTTTTGGATTGAACTCACGACTTCATCGTGACGTACGATGGATTTCGACCATTTTTCGAAAGAATGAGCGCTTGCATATTTGGAACGCTTGGAGAGTCGGCGTACGTAGAATTGAGCGTAACTTTTGCACTCGGTGTCCGTTTTAGGCCCATCTGTACTTTTTGGAAATGTAGCGACCGTTTTGGATTGAACTCAAACTTCATCATGACGTACGAGGGATTTCGGCCATTTTTTGAAAGAATGAGCATATTCATAATTGGGACGCTTGGAGAGTCGGCGTATGAAGAATTGAGCGTAACTTTTGCACACGGTGTCCATTTTGGGCCCATAAGTACTTTTTGGAAATGTAGCGATCGTTTTGGAGCGAACTCACGACTTCATCATGACGTACGAGGGATTTTGGCCATTTTTCGAAAGAATGAGCACTTACATATTTGGAGTGCTTGGATTGTCGGCGTTCGAAGAATTGAGCGTAACTTATGCACACGGTGTCCGTTTTGGGCGCATAAGTACTTTTTGGAAATGTAGCGATCATTTTGGATTGAACTCACGACTTCATCATGATGTACGAGGGATTTCAGCCATTTTTCGAAAGAATGAGCACTTGCATATTTGGAACGCTTGGAGAGTCGGCGTACGAAGAATTGAGCGTAACTTTTGCACACGGTGTCCGTTTTGGGCCCATAAGTACTTTTTGGAAATGTAGCGATCGTTTTGGATTGAACTCACGACTTCATCGTGACGTACGATGGATTTCGACCATTTTTCGAAAGAATAAGCGCTTGCATATTTGGAACGCTTGGAGAGTCGGCGTACGTAGAATTGAGCGTAACTTTTGCACTCGGTGTCCGTTTTAGGCCCATCTGTACTTTTTGGAAATGTAGCGATCGTTTTGGATTGAACTCAAACTTCATCATGACGTACGGGGGATTTCGGCCATTTTTCGAAAGAATGAGCATATTCATAATTGGGACACTTGGAGAGTCGGCGTACGAAGAATTGAGCGTAACTTTTGCACACGGTGTCCATTTTCGGCCAATAAGTACTTTTTGGAAATGTAGCGACCGTTTTAGATTGAACTCACCACTTCGTCGTGACGTATAAGGGATTTCGGCCATTTTTCGCAAGTATGAGCACTTGCATATTTGGAGCGCTTGGATTGTCGGCGTTCGAAGAATTGAGCGTAACTTATGCACACGGTGTCCGTTTTGGGCGCATAAGTACTTTTTGGAAATGTAGCGATCATTTTGGATTGAACTCACGACTTCATCATGACGTACGAGGGATTTCGGCCATTTTTCGAAAGAATGAGCACTTTCATATTTGGGACGCTTGGAGAGTCGGCGTACAAAGAATTGAGTGTAACTTTTGCACACGGTGTCCATTTTGGGCCCATAAGTACTTTTTTGAAACGTAGCGATCGTTTTGGATTGAACTCATGACTTCATCGTGATGTAAGAGGGATTTCGGCCATTTTTCAAAAGAATGAGCATTTGCATATTTGAAACGCTTGGAGAGTCGGCGTACGGAGAATTGAGCGTAACTTTTGCACACGGTGTCCATTTTCGGCCAATAAGTACTTTTTGGAAATGTAGCGACCGTTTTAGATTGAACTCACCACTTCGTCGTGACGTATAAGGGATTTTGGCCATTTTTCGAAAGAATGAGCACTTGCATATTTGGAGCGCTTGGATTGTCGGCGTTCGAAGAATTGAGCGTAACTTATGCATACGGTGTCCGTTTCGGGCCCATAAGTACTTTTTGAAAATGTAGCGATCTTTTTGGATTGAACTCACGACTTCATCATGACGTACGAGGGATTTCGGCCATTTTTCGAAAGAATGAGCACTTTCATATTTGGGACGCTTGGAGAGTCGGCGTACAAAGAATTTAGCGTAACTTTTGCACACGGTGTCCATTTTGGGCCCATAAGTACTTTTTTGAAACGTAGCGATCATTTTGGATTGAACTCACGACTTCACCATGATGTACGATGGATTTTGGCCATTTTTCGAAAGATTGAGCACTTTCATATTTGGGACGCTTGGAGAGTCGACGTACGAAGAATTGAGCTTAACTTTTGCACACGGTGTCCATTTTGGGCCCATACGACCTTTTTTGAAACGTAGCGATCGTTTTGGATTGAACTCACGACTTCATCGTGATGTAAGAGGGATTTCGGTCATTTTTCGAAAGAATGAGCACTTACATATTTGGAACGCTTGGAGAGTCGGCGTACGAAAAATTGAGCGTAACTTTTGCACACGGTGTCTGTTTTCGGACCATAAGTACTTTTTGGAAATCTAGCGACCGTTTTGGATTGAACTCACCACTTCGTCGTGACGTATGAGGGACTTCAGCCATTTTTTGAAGGAATGAGCACTTGCATATTTGGAGCGCTTGGATTGTCGGCGTTCGAAGAATTGAGCGTAACTTATGCATACGGTCTCTGTTTTGTGTCCATAAGTACTTTTTGAAAATGTAGCAATCTTTTTGCATTGAACTCACGACTTCATCGTGACGTACGAGGGATTTCGGCCATTTTTCGAAAGAATGAGCACTTTCGTATTTGGGACGCTTGGAGAGTCGGCGTACGATGAATTGAGCGTAACTTTTGCACACGGTGTTCGTTTCGGACCCATATGTACTTTTTGGAAATGTAGCGATCGTTTTGGATTTAACTCACCACTTCGTCGTGACGTACGAGGGATTTCGGCCATTTTTCGAAAGAATGAGCTCTTGCATATTTTGAACGCTTGGAGAGTCGGCGTACGAAGAATTGAGCGTAACTTTTGCACACGGTGTCCATTTTTGGCCCATCAATACTTTTTGGAAATGTAGCGATCGTTTTGGATTGAACTCACGATTCATCGTGACGTACGAGAGATTTCGGCCATTTTTCGAAATAGTGAGCACTTTCATATTTGGGACGCTTGGAGAGTCGGCGTACGAAGAATTGAGCGTAACTTTTGCACACGGTGTCCTTTTTGGGCCCATAAGTACTTTTTGGAAATGTATCGATCGTTTTGGATTGAACTCACGACTTCATCGTAACGTACGAGGGATTTTGGCCATTTTTCAAAAGAATGAGCACTTGCATATTTGGAACGCTTGGAGAGTCCGCGTACGAAGAATTGTGCGTAACTTTTGCACACGGTGTCCGTTTTCGGCCCATAAGTACTTTTTTGAAATGTAGCAACCGTCTTGGATTGAACTGACAACTTCGTCGTGACGTATGAGGGATTTCATCCATTTTTCGAAAGAATGAGCACTTGCATATTTGGAACGCTTGGATTGTCGGCGTACAAAGAATTGAGCGTAACTTTTGCACACGGTGTCCGTTTTCGGCCCATAAGTACTTTTTGAAAATGTAGCGACCATTTTGGATTGAACTCACCACTTCGTCGTGACGTATGAGGGATTTCGGCCATTTTTCGAAAGAATGAGCACTTGCATATTTGGAGCGCTTGGATTGTCGGCGTACGAAGAATTGAGCGTAACTTATGCATACGGTGTCCGTTTCGGGCCCATAAGTACTTTTTGAAAATGTAGCGATCTTTTTGGATTGAACTCACGACTTCATCGTGATGTACGAGGGATTTCGGCCATTTTTTGAAAGAATGAGCACTCTCATATTTGGGACTCTTGGAGAGTCGGCGTACAAAGAATTTAGCGTAACTTTTGCACACGGTGTCCATTTTGGGCCCATAAGTACTTTTTTGAAACGTAGCGATCATTTTGGATTGAACTCATGACTTCACCATGATGTACGATGGATTTTGGCCATTTTTCGAAAGATTGAGCACTTTCATATTTGGGACGCTTGGAGAGTCGACATACGAAGAATTGAGCTTAACTTTTGCACACGGTGTCCATTTTGGGCCCATACGACCTTTTTTGAAACGTAGCGATCGTTTTGGATTGAACTCACGACTTCATCGTGATGTACGAGGGATTTCGGTCATTTTTCGAAAGAATGAGCACTTGCATATTTGGAACGCTTGGAGAGTCGGCGTACGAAAAATTGAGCGTAACTTTTGCACACGGTGTCTGTTTTCGGACCATAAGTACTTTTTGGAAATCTAGCGACCGTTTTGGATTGAACTCACCACTTCGTCGTGACGTATGAGGGATTTCGGCAATTTTTTGAAAGAATGAGCACTTGCATATCTGGAGCGCTTGGATTGTCGACGTTCGAAGAATTGAGCGTAACTTATGCATATGGTGTCCGTTTTGGGCCCATAAGTACTTTTTGAAAATGTAGCGATCTTTTTGGATTGAACTCACAACTTCATCGTGACGTACGAGGGATTTTGGCCATTTTTCGAAAGAATGAGCACTTTCATATTTGGGACACTTGGAGAGTCGGCGTACGAAGAATTGAGCATAACTTTTGCACACGGTGTCCGTTTTGGGCCCATAAGTACTTTTTTGAAATGTAACGATCGTTTTTGTTTGAACTCACGATTTCATCGTGACGTATGAGGGATTTCAGCCATTTTTTGAAAGAATGAGCACTTGAATATTTGGAGCGCTTGGAGAGTCGGCGTACGAAGAATTGAGCGTAACTTTTGCACATGGTGTCCGTTTTCGGCCCATCAGTACTTTTTGGAAATGTAGCGACCGTTTTGGATTGAACTCCCGATTCATCGTGACGTACCAGAGATTTTGGCCATTTTTCGAAAGAATGAGCACTTTCGTATTTGGGACGCTTGGAGAGTCGGCGTACGAAGAATTGAGCGTAACTTTTGAACACGGTGTCCTTTTTGGGCCCATAAGTACTTTTTGGAAATGTAGCGATCGTTTTGGATTGAACTCACGACTTCATCGTAACGTACGAGGGATTTTGGCCATTTTTCGAAAGAATGAGCCCTTGCATATTTGGAACGCTTGGAGAGTCGGCGTACGAAGAATTGTGCGTAACTTTTGCACACGGTGTCCGTTTTCGGCCCATAAGTACTTTTTTGAAATGTAGCAACCGTCTTGGATTGAACTGACAACTTCATCGTGACGTATGAGGAATTTCAGCCATTTTTCAAAAGAATGAGCACTTGCATATTTGGAACGCTTGGATTGTCGGCGTTCGAAGAATTGAGCGTAACTTTTGCACACGGTGTCCGTTTTCGGCCCATAAGTACTTTTTGAAAATGTAGCGACCGTTTTGGATTGAACTCACCACTTCGTCGTGACGTATGAGGGATTTCGTCCATTTTTCGAAAGAATGAGCACTTGCATATTTGGAGCGCTTGGATTGTCGGCGTTCGAAGAATTGAGCGTAACTTATGCATGCGGTGTCCGTTTTGGGTCCATAAGTACTTTTTGAAAATGTAGCGATCTTTTTGGATTGAACTCACGACTTCATCGTGATGTATGAGGGATTTCGGCTATTTTTTGAAAGAATGAGCACTCTCATATTTGGGACTCTTGGAGAGTCAACGTACGAAGAATTGAGCGTAACTTTTGCACACGGTGTCCGTTTTGGGCCCATATGTACTTTTTGAAAATGTAGCGACCATTTTGGATTTAACTCACCACTTCATCGTGACGTACGAGGGATTTCGGCCATTTTTCAAAAGAATGAGCACTTGCATATTTGGAACCCTTGGAGAGTCGGCGTACGAAGAATTGAGCGTAACTTTTGCACACGGTGTCCGTTTTCGGCCCATAAGTACTTTTTAGAAATGTAGCGACCGTTTTGAATTGAACTCACCACTTCGTCGTGACGTATGAGGGATTTCGTCCATTTTTCGAAAGAATGAGCACTTGCATCTTTGGAGCGCTTGGATTGTCGGCGTTCGAAGAATTGAGCGTAACTTATGCATACGGTGTCTGTTTTGGGTCCATAAGTACTTTTTGAAAATGTAGCAATCTTTTTGGATCGAACTCACGACTTCATCGTGACGCACGAGGGATTTCGGCCATTTTTCGAAAGAATGAGCACTTTCGTATTTGGGACGCTTGGAGAGTCGGCGTACGATGAATTGAGCGTAACTTTTGCACACGGTGTTCGTTTCGGACCCATATGTACTTTTTGGAAATGTAGCGACCGTTTTGGATTTAACTCACCACTTCGTCGTGACGTACGAGGGATTTCGGCCATTTTTCGAAAGAATGAGCACTTGCATATTTTGAACGCTTGGAGAGTCGGCGTACGAAGAATTGAGCGTAACTTTTGCACACGGTGTCCGTTATTGGCCCATCAATACATTTTGGAAATGTAGCGATCGTTTTGGATTGAACTCACAATTCATCGTGACGTACGAGAGATTTCGGCCATTTTTCAAAATAGTGAGCACTTTCATATTTGGGACGCTTGGAGAGTCGGCGTACGAAGAATTGAGCGTAACTTTTGCACACGGTGTCCTTTTTGGGCCCATAAGTACTTTTTGGAAATGTAGCGATCGTTTTGGATTGAACTCATGACTTCATCGTGACGTACGAGGGAATTTGGCCATTTTTCGAAAGAATGAGCACTTGCATATTTGGAACGCTTGGAGAGTCGGCGTACGAAGAATTGTGCGTAACTTTTGCACACGGTGTCCGTTTCGGGCCCATAAGTACTTTTTGGAAATGTAGCGATCGTTTTAGATTGAACTCACGACCTCATCATGACGTATGAGGGATTTCGACCATTTTTCGAAAGAATGAGCACTTCATATTTGGGACGCTTGGAGAGTCGGCGTACGAAGAATTGAGCGTAACTTTTCCACACGGTGTCCATTTTGGGCCCATAAGTACATTTTTGAAATGTAGCGATCGTTTTGGATTGAACTCACGACTTCATCGTGAAGTTCGAGGGATTTCGATCATTTTTCGAAAGAATGAGCACTTCATATTTGGGACGCTTGGAGAGTCGGCGTACGAAGAATTGAGCGTAACTTTTCCACACGGTGTCCATTTTGGGCCCATAAGTACATTTTTGAAATGTAGCGATCGTTTTGGATTGAACTCACGACTTCATCGGGAAGTACGAGGGATTTCGATCATTTTTCGAAAGAATGAGCACTTGCATATTTGGAACGCTTGGGGAGTCAGCGTACGAAGAATTGAGCGTAACTTTTGCACACGGTGTCCATTTTTGGCCCATAAGTACTTCTTGGAAATGTAGCGACCGTTTTGGATTGAACTCACCATTTCGTCGTGACGTATGAGCAATTTTGACCATTTTTTGAAAGAATGAGCACTTGCATATTTGGAGAGCTTGGATTGTCGGCGTTCGAAGAATTGAGCGTAGCTTATGCACACGGTGTCCGTTTTGGGCCCATAAGTACTTTTTGAAAATGTAGCGATCGTTTTGGAGGGAACTCTTGACATCATCATGACGTAGGAGGGTTTTTGACCATTTTTCGAAAGAATAAGCACTTGCATATTTGGAACGTATGGCGAGTCGGCGTACGAAGAATTGAGCGTAACTTTTGCACACGGTGTCCGTTTTGGGCCCATAAGTACTTTTTGGAAATGTAGCGATCGTTTTGGATTGAACTCACAACTTCATCGTGACGTACGAGGGATTTTGGCCATTTTTTGAAAGAATGAGCACTTGCATATTTGGAACGCTTGGAGAGTCGGTGTACGAAGAATTGAGCGTAACTTTTGCACACGGTGTCCATTTTGGGCCCATAAGTACTTTTTGGAAATGTAGCGATCGTTTTGAAATGAACTCATCACATCATCATGACCTACAAGGGTTTTCGGCCATTTTTCGAAAGAATGAGCACTTGCATATTTGCAACGCTTGGAGAGTCGGTGTACGAAGAATTGTGCATAACTTTTGCACACGGTGTCCGTTTTCGGCCCATAAGTACTTTTTTGAAATGTAGCGACCGTCTTGGATTGAACTCACAAGTTCGTCGTGACGTATGAGGTATTTCAGCCATTTTTCAAAAGAATGAGCACTTACATATTTGGAACGCTTGGGTTGTCGACGTTCGAAGAATTGAGCGTAACTTATGCACACGGTGTCCGTTTTGGGCCCATAAGTACTTTTTGGAAATGTAGCAATCGTTTTGGATTGAACTCACGACTTCATCGTGACGTACGAGGGATTTTGGCCATTTTTCGAAAGAATTAGCACTTTCATATTTGGGACGCTCGGAGAGTCGGCGTACGAAGAATTGAGCGTAACTTTTGCACACGGTGTCCATTTTGGGCCCATAAGTACTTTTTGGAAATGTAGCGATCGTTTTGAATTGAACTCATGACTTCATCGTGATGTACGAGGGATTTCGGCCATTTTTCGAAAGAATGAGCACTTGCATATTTGGAACGCTTGGAGAGTCGGCGTACGAAGAATTGAGCGTAACTTTTGCACACGGTGTCCGTTTTCGGCCCATAAGTACTTTTTGGAAATGTAGCAACCGTTTTGGATTGAACTCACCATTTCGTCGTGACGTACGAGCGATTTTGACCATTTTTGAAAGAATGAGCACTTGCATATTTGGAGAGCTTGGATTGTCGGCGTTCGAAGAATTGAGCGTAGCTTATGCACACAGTGTCCATTTTGGGCCCATAAGTACTTTTTGAAAATGTAGCGATCGTTTTGGAGGGAACTCTTAACATCATCATGACGTAGGAGGGTTTTCGACCATTTTTCGAAAGAATAAGCACTTGCATATTTGGAACGCATGGCGAGTCGGCGTACGAAGAATTGAGCGTAACTTTTGCACACGGTGTCCATTTTGGGCCCATAAGTACTTTTTGGAAATGTAACGA
>NW_019265234.1:0-1242 GCF_002742605.1 Olea europaea var. sylvestris
GTCCTATTTCCCTGTTTTAAAGTGTTTTGTCGAGATTGTGCACCTTGATCAATGGATTGCTGGTCTTTCTCCACAGCAACTGGACGCCCCCATGCATATAATGTTTGAGTAAGATCAATGGATGGACGAATTTGTAAACACTGGTTGGAATCCTTGAACATGCTTCTCCAGGGTAAAACAGTAAAAGAATCAGGGCATATGGTACTGTTGAAATAATTAGTGTCAATTGCGCTACTTGTTCTGGAAGCGAGATTCTGACCATGAATCATGGACATGTGACATGTTGCAATATCAACTTTGATATCTGAATCATTTGAAACTTTAGCAAGACCACGGAAAACTGCATGCCTCTTGCCATTTTTCATGAAAACTTCTAAAGCCAAAAAATCATCTTTCAATTGTCTGGTAATTACTGACTGGGTAAGTAAAGAACGAAAACCATCCCAGGCACCTTTTGGGCCAAGTGCAACCCAAAACCCAATATCCTCATCAACATAATTTCCATTTCCCCTGTCACTCTGAAGGTCAGTGGCTGTACTCCTTTCAATGTAAGAAGCAGAAATGAAGAGATGCCCAAGCGAACGCATGTCATCATTGTGCTGCCCCTGAAAAACGTAATGATAAGAACACAGAAACAACATGGTTTGCCACAAAAGAAGTTTTAAGGGGAAGCAAATGTGAAACATAAAAAAACTTAATAATATGTACCCTTCTTTCCAGTGGGTAGGATGTAACTTTTTGAATATCAGATGCTTGATGCAGCATTTTTACTGAAGCGACTTTTTTCAATGTACTTGCACCATGACCAACTGAAAACGAACACGCACCCACAACCTCACCTAATATTGACCAAATAGAAAGTGTGTTAGATTTGCACACCACAAAAATACAACTTCAATAGAACTTCAACCATATACTCTGCAAATATAGTTAAGTCATTAAATACAACATGAACAATATCTGGAAGCAATCAGTTATCAATTACTCTTATCTAGTTTTGGTGTTCTAAAACGGAAATATCAACCAACTCAGTTATTTACACTGCACACATCCTAGCTATTTAAATGGTAATTGCATCAGTAATGACTACATGTAAAATGAATAGTCAAAACTAAACAATGATTTTCAAGCTTCTGTGCCAAGTCACAGGTACCTTTTCCAGCTTTTGCTGCAAGGTTAGTTACTTCCACCTCCAACTTAGCCACTCCCTGCAGTGAATACATGTACAAAACTTGTGTAAAA
>NW_019265234.1:9033-10749 GCF_002742605.1 Olea europaea var. sylvestris
AGATTTTTTTTAATAGATAATCAAATAATTTTATTAATCAAAAGAGAATACACAAGAAGTGTATTATCGATTTAAACAAGAGAAAATCAACATAAAATTAGGCAGCCCTTCTATAGAATTAGTAGGCGCGACATTGATAAAATAATTCGTTGATCTGGTTTGTCATCCGTGTTTGGTCTACAAAACAGCAGTTGTTCCTTTCTTTCCACACATACCATCTCAATGCATCTCAAGATAAGTTCCCATACAAGACTGTTGTCCTTATCATGACGTTCTCTCCTCCATACTCGCAACACGTCCTCTATACGCCTAGGCAACACTCAATCCATATGTTGAGAAATCAAAATACTGTTCCACAGCCAACGAACGCCATCATAATAAATGAACAAGTAGTCATTTGTCTCCCCATCTCTATTACATATATAACATCACTCGGTTACATAAAAGCCTTTTCTTCGAAGATTATCCACCATTAACACCTGCCCCTCACAACTGTCCACAGTAAAATGCCACCCGTGGAGGTTTGCATTGCCATACCATCTTCCAGAAGAATGAACTCTCCATAGATCCCAAAAGAGATCTAAAATACTAGTGCATTTGCTTGATTATACAAGGCGGGAGGAACAATAAATTATATCAACAAGCTAAACAGTGAAAGGGGCCCCAGCTAAGCAAGATCTAATAGATAGATAGCATATTTCTTAGGAGGCAAAGTGATGGAAATCCTAGTAAAGACATTATTTAATTTAACCTTCCAAATCCGATACTTAATTTAGGAAACGTATTAGGGTTATATTGAACAAATTTCTAATATTCTATTAGTTGTTTACTTTCCAAATTGGATACTTAGTTTGGGAAACATAATTAGAATTTATTTTGATATATTTTCTATATTTTTCTACTAACACTAGTTTAAGCCTTATATAAAAGACGCTTATGCATTGTAATAGTTACAGTCTATTGAATAAATTAGATATTTTCTCCCCTCTAAATTCTCTCTACTTCCTCCTCCTCCTCCTCCTCCTCCTTCCCTGTCTCTCCTGTCTTCCTCTTTCTTTCTCAATCTCATTCTTCCTCGATTGTGCTCTACATCACATAGTAGGAAAAATAAAGCAAGTAATCAATCTTATAGACATTGTCCCCAATTTTCTTCAATAAGCAAAACCAACCAATCTTCTAATCATTCAGTTTCCTATAAGTTCCAACTGGAAACCTATTTTTATTAAGATGCACTATAACTAAATCACCTTCCTTAAAACAATTTTAGCTTTGCCATATTGATCAGCTGCAACTTTGTACTTGGAATTGATTTGTACTTCTAACGTAGCTTGGACTCGAGAAAATTACCTAGCCACTTATTGCCGTGTTCTGGGCTTGTTTAAGCAACCAACACTCACAGCAGTCCAAGTATGCGAACTTTTATGAGCAACATCTTTGAACCCATCCATCATCCTAAAGTTTAGATCAAGGTCAGATGTTTTGCAAGCCTCTGAACATTGTCACAAGGATACATGTCACTACCACCATATGAGGTCATCAGCTAAGGGCAAAACCTTGCTCAAATACCAATTCTGGTGCAGATGTGGAATTAAAATTCTTGATATAAATAAATTGAAAGGCTTGAAAATTGTAGAGTATAATTTATTGTATTGAATTGATAAATGAAAAGTGCACAAAACCTTTGTTTATATATCTAAATTTTACCAATATAAGGAA
>NW_019265235.1:0-10745 GCF_002742605.1 Olea europaea var. sylvestris
AAGCCAACCAGTTGCCGCCTCATGATTCAACCTTAATGTCAGACACAAGCAAAGCGAAGGTGTCCACTCTACATTAAAATGATCGAGAAACAAAGATACCAGAAATATTCTACAACTGCAACCAGAACAAGATCCCAAATTGACTTTCAGTGATTTGTCTCTCCAATTTGATAGTCTAATTAAAATCTTTCAACCAAATTCATACATTTTTCAGTATAGAAATCATCAAGATAGAATTTTGAAGCTATTGACAACAAATTATAATATATCAATACACAAACAAAAAAATAAAACCTCCTGACATAAGGGACATAGGGCTAAAGAGGGAGCCACCCACAAATCCTAATAACAAGATTTTAAACATGCATTGAAACATTGACCAGTGTTACCCACATTATATTAAAGCAGACATAACATAAAAAATAAATCCAATCACGTTCACGCACATTTAAATGTGGTGTGAAAAGAGAGCTACCATAAAACTTCTACAACTTTTCAGTGACTTGTCTTTCAAATTCAATTGTCAAATTAAATTCTTCAGACCAAAAACCATATATTTTTCAGTCACAAAATCACCAAGATAGAATCTTGAGATTCTGGACCAAAAGTTATAATACATCAACGTTCAAACTGAAATTCCACCAAGAAAGTTAGCCTTGAGACTCTTGACACTCTGGCATCCTATCAAAAACGGAAATACGTGGATCAACAAATGGGCATGGATAAACACGCCAGTATCCTAACATTATATGTACAGAACACTAATTTTACAAGAAAACAAATTAATTACCATCTTTGCCGATGACCCACAAAATCCAACTCACAATTTCAAACATGCAAGACCAGACATACATGACATATAAACCAATACTCCTATACCTGTTGGGGAAAAAAATGAGATGTGTATGGATTCTATTATTAGCACAATTAATTAATAAAAAAAATGAAAAATATATTCAAAAATAAAATATTAAAGAAAATTAAGTTAGAGTTTATTAAGCAAGCTTTAGAGCTAAAGTCGTATTAGTGTCTCTTTGTGCGGGTACTAAGGGCTAAATACAACTCCAAGACAAAACCCTTATGCCCATAATGGTTTCTCCATTTATGTGCACGAACACTGGGAGAATATTGGAAAAGCCATATTCTTGTTGCCCAAAAACACAATGCATAATAAAGGCAGACATTTTTCTTATAAACTTGTGCATGTGAAGTAAAATACCGATAGCACTAAATTCAACTCAATTCAACTATACAAACATCTCATATTTTTAGTCTCTGTCAGAAAGTGCCTTTGTATAATGTAATAATCACAGCTCTCAAAATACCAATATCAAGATTTCAAACATCAATCGAGAAATCGATCGAACTTCCACACACTGTATTAAAGTAACTATAACATAAAGAAATGAATGGTTACCGCAGCATAAGGAGGGTGATCTGGGGTTTGGGACTGGGACAGCAATTGACTCATGCGGTCTTGGAGAATGCTCTTGCTGGCTGCCGTTAATGGTGCATTTGGATGAGTTTCTGCGAGTTTCACTATAACTTCTTGGAACTTCGCCATGGCTCTCTGTTGAATATGATTTGAGGGATTTTGAAGGGTTTTATTCAGGTTCAGAGATACAGACTAATAATTATACCATGTCAAGATTTCAAAAACTCTTTTTCTTTTTTCAAAAGTTATTTTCAAACATATATTCTCATATAAAATAATTTTAGATTTAAACCAAAAAGATTTTCTCCTTTTTTTAATCAAACTTTTTCCAAAAATATCACTATTTCAAAATATATTTTCGTATCAAAATGGGGCTCAAATAGGGGCTAAACTACTTTAAAACTTAGATATGTAAAAGTTACAAGAAATTAAAAAAAATAACAATAATAATGAAGCGATTGGTTGGCTTTTCTCAATTTTGTGCGACACTAAAAAAATATTCGATTTGATATTTTGAAAATACATTTTTGAAATAAAGATTTAACTTATAACATAAAATTCAAAAAATAGTTTTGAAAATTTGTGTAATTAAAAATACTAAAAACAATCAAAATATGAGAAATAAATGTTTAAATAAATTTTTTTTTAGATAAAAGTTCTAAAATAAATTTTTTGAAAAAGTAGAATCTAATCTAAAATTCCAAAAAAATAAAATAAAATTGAAAAATAAAATCTTAAATTTTTTTAAAAATAAAAATTCTAAGAAAAATCAAATTTCTAAAACATAAAAATTCTGAAAAAATAAAATTCTAAAAAGCTTTAGAAAAAATAAAAATAGTTCAATATCTTGTTTGTTATTTAAATAAAAGTTCTAAAAATATATTTAAATGAAACAACTAAAAAATTTTAATCCACAACATTAACTTTTATTTTTATTGTTTTGCTAACTTAATTCATTAGTTATTTTTATTTTACTTTTGTGATGGGAAAAAATATTAGAAGATTGACCAACTTTTAAAATGATATTACTTGATAATATATTAACATAAAATTATTCTACTTTTAATAAATAATCAAATTCATGGAATAAAGTTGAATCGCTAGTACTCAAAAAAATAAGAAATACGTCAATCTATTCTATTAAGTCACCTGAAGTAGCACTCTCAAAAATTTTTCAAATTTCAAATCATATGTTTTTTTCAATTTTCCGTTTTGAGATAGAAGTTTTCAGAATGATAAATTAAACACTTTTTAACAATCTTCATACAGACGCTCAAAATATATAATTCAAAATGAACTAAAGACTGAAACGCAAACCAAACAAACTTAAAGAGTAATTTTTACTCTTTTTTTTTTTTATAAATATTTTTTAGCCTAACATATTGTAAGGTGTTAGGGAAGCCAATTTTTGTTATACTCTCATCGTCCAATAAAGATGAACTTTTATTTATTTATTTATGTATCTCAAATTATAGCAAACTTTCCTTGTTGATAGTATAATTAATTTATTACTCTCCTAATATGACTATATTTAGCCCTTGTTTGAGCCCCATTTTTCATCAAAATACATTTTTCAACAGTGATTTGACATCATTTCAACCACACATTTTTAATAAAATAATATTACACGCAAACCCATAACTTTTTCTCTTTTTTAACCACACATTCTCTATCATAATACTATTTTAAAATGCATTCTTCCTGAAAAATGGGGTTCAAACTACCCCTTAATATGTATTGTTTTTAAGAGGGTGTTTGACACTTATTTCTATGGAAAATTGAATTTTAGAATATTAGATTGATAGAGAATGTGTGGATGAAAATTTTTTGATTTACATATAATATTATTTTAATGAATAATATGTGATCGAAAAGAAGAGAGAAAAATGAATATCAAATAGGGCCTAATAAATATAACTACTATTATTTGATTATAATTGGGATAATAAATAAAACAACATGCACATCCCATCTCTAGTGACATCTAATTAGATATATTTGGAGTATAAATAATCCACACCATCACTATTGTCGTCATTGTCTTAAACCATGAGTATCTAAAGATACTCCTTGAACAAATCGTTGAGTCATTTCGATTTAAATGCTATATATATTTTTATTTTTTTTGGTTTGTAACTCAATTCTAATTTTAATGGTATTATTGAATAATATACTCATTACTCCAACTAAAATTAACTGACTACAACATTTCGGTGCTAATCTAAGCAGTCAAATGATCATCTTTGTTTTGAGAATTAGATATATTTGGAGTATAAATAAGCCACGCTATCACTATTGTTGTCATTTTGAGAATTAAATTTTCATTTAATTAGATATATTTGGAGTATAAATAAGCCACACCATCACTATTGTTGTCATTGTCATAAACCTTGAGTATCTAAAGATACTCCTTGAACAAATTTTTGAGTCATTGCTCGATTTAAATGCTCCATGGAAGAAGATGTCTACAATTCTGTAGTTCAAGAATTTAAACGTATTGTTTCTCGAATGATGAAAAAATTTCTACCCAACTTTCTGCAACTCAAAAATACAACTTTGTTTGCTCGAATCAAATGTACTATTATGTTCACATGTCAATATATTTTGTGAGATTTGATTGCAATCTTTCTTAGGTATATATCATATGCAATCTTATTATTTTTTTCAAAAGAAATTATCTATGGTGAAGAAATTTTATTTTGGTTTTCGACTCAATTTTAATTTTAATGGTATTTTTGAATAATATACTCATATTACTCCAACCAAAATTAACTGACTACAACATTTTAGTGCTAATCTAAGCAGTCAAACTATCAATTTTTGTTTTGAGAATTTCATTGTCATTCACAACGAGTTACATGTGCCTCACTTAAAAGTTGGTGCAATTCGGTAGCTGCCCATTTCTAATTAATTTTTGTTTCGAGGAATCTTATAGTTATTACAATCAGAAAATTTTCATCTCTACCATTCATGATTGTAATGTCAAAAACAGATTGTCTAAAATCTTCAGTTAGAAATATGTCAAAGGCCATCTTCACGGCTAAAACAAATCTATCAATTCTAAAAAAAGGTTGGACCCCAATCTTTAGGGCTCCCACCGCCCTGCCCTTGGAGTATCATGAGGGAGGTAAATCGTGAGATATTCCTAACAGGATAGGAAATAAGAATTTGCCTCTACATTAGTGTCCACAAAGAATCAAATTCCATATCTCAGGAATCGAACCCTTATACTATGGCTGCCAGTAAGGCTGAAACTACCTCACTCATTTCCTTTGCACCACTGAAATATGCCCCGAAAGGCCAAATCTATCAATTCTAGATGGAGCTTTTGTTTGTCGAAGATATATGCAATCTTTTTTATATTTTAGGAGTGGTGATTATTTTTTACACTTTACTATGAAAATCTTTGAGTAGAATTTGAAAATATCTAATCTGATTAGTCTAGAAGATTTAGTGGAAGTTTGATAGTTGTTTAACTTGTCAAAAAATTTTATTTTAGATTAATGAATTAAGATCGCATCTGAATGCATTGTCTGTCCTACACATTTAAAAGAACTTGGTAACATTCTACTTCTGCCCAACATCACATGCATGTAACGGTAACACCACAAATATCAGTAACTAGTTCACATATAAGTGCTTGTAGCGTGGGCAAATTCAATTATTAGCATTATAGCTCTTCCAGCATTCAATTGAACTCACATCTTCCCTGAATGAAGAGAAATATTGAAAAATGTAGAGTAAATACCCAAGAGTAAGGGAGATGATCAGCAGTGGTAAAATGAGGGAAAAATTCTTGGAGCCGCTGCTCAGCAAGGGACTTCTGGGGGAGGGGTAAATGATTTATTTGGAGTTGACTTAATGACACATTTCTTTAGAAGTTCTTTGAAGTTTCCATTGCATGTTGGTGCTTTTGGTCATGGCCGCCACTACTGGAGCTTCTTCGAGTGGAGTAGCGATGGTTGTGGGATGAGGTAGGCTCAACTGATGGCTTACTATCTATTTTGGGTGGTGACGACATGGAAAGTTTTTGTTGATAGTATTTGAGGTAATTATATGAGTGTGAATTTTATCCATGGTTATCATTTTCTTACCAAAAAATAATTGATTATGGAATGCTCATTGAACTATTCATTAATTTACTCATACACCATAGAGCCAATTCTATGCCCCCATTTGGCCTCCATTATTTTCAAATTTTAATGGTTGGAATAGTATTTTTTGAAAAATGTGTGGTTGAAAAAGAATGAAAAGCTTTTGATTTACATTGTTGTGTGGTTAAAAATAAGAGGAAAAAAAATGAGAAGGAGAATGAGAGCCAAATAGGGGCTATATTTACAAGCAAAAAATTACACACGACAGATCAAAAAATAATGTGGCAACACACAATTTTAATGGACGTCATGGAGATATAAATGTATTAAACTGATTATCAATTTTAGTTCATTTAATAAACTTTTTTGGCTTCTTCATTGATTTACTCATACATCATCATAGCCAATTCCATTTGTACAATTAAGCAAAAAATACCACGTGACAGATTAAAAAAATGACGTGGCAACATACAACTTTAATGGATGACAAGAGGATATAAATGCATTAAATTGATTGGCAATTGTAGTTCATTTAACAAAACCCTTTTTTGTTTTTTCCTTCCAAAATGAACAACCATCACCAATGGAATTATAGAATATAAAATTATAAAGCCCCAATTGAAACCTAATTATTCGACAAATGCAACAGACCATTGGACTACGTCATTGATCATTTTTTTTTTATTTTTTATTTTTTGTGGTGCAAATGGAATTGAACCTCGAATAACCCTTTTGTCTTTTGTCATGGCTGCTCTCTTCCTAGCTTTTTATATGTTCTCTATATCTTGCAAATCTTCTACCAAAGATTCAAGTGGAATACTTGCATGCATCTAGGGTTTGCAACGGTTCGATTCGATCAAAATCATCACCGAACCACCAATTTTTTTGTCATACCATAACTGCACCATAACCATGTAAGTTGGTTTTGGTTCGATTCGATTCGTTTCGGTTCGGATCGGTTCAGGGTGGTTAATAACCACGAAAATAAATTATTTTTCATAGGTCTAGTCATCAAATTGAAAAAACAACTTATTAAAAAAAGTCATACATGATGGTTATCAACTGATAGCCGAGTGAACTATATTGGAGCTCTTCAAACAATTTGCGTTGTTGATCACTTACCAGATCAAAATTGTACAAAGGACCAATAGAGGGTACATCTGTAAGAAAGCAACAATTTATGGTACCAAGGGTGATGGTTAGGTTACTGATGACAAAATCAAGAAAGACAAAGACTATGTATACTTAATTTCAAGCCAATCCAAATGCCTAAAACTAATCAAACGATCAAATTTACCGTAAGAGAATAAGTTTTTTGAAACTAAAATTGTTGATGGAGTTTGCTTCAAGAGTCAATGAGTTGATAACCATCATGTGTGATTGCAAAAAGGAAGAAAAAAGGCTTCTATGGAGTTTGCAAAATTAGATATATTTTTTTATACATGTTTTGCATTGGATTACTATTTAGATGGAAAAGAATAAATTTAATGGGTAATCGGTTCAGTTCGGGGCAATGGCGTAAACACCATACCCGCCGTCCTGAATCGGTTCATTAAAATCAAATTGCACCATCGATTTTATTTTTTTTTGTCCCGTTCAATTCGATTAACCGTGATTTTCGATTTTAACAATTCAAATTACCATCCTTACATGCATCTACAAAGGAGATTTCCCTATTGTTGAACTGCTAGCTCATTAAGTAGAGGACCATAATTCTTAAAATGGGCAACACTTGTTAAAACAATCCAAGGTGTTGGCATGAACTGAGAATCAGATTGTGTTACTAATGGAATCACTTGACATCTAGTGTTATTCAGGGACCTCCTAAGCATGAGTTTGGCTTTTCAAAAGGATTAGACATCATATAAACCAAACAACAGATTTGAATAATTTGGACTTAGCAATTATTTTTTAATGGTTTTGATTTCCTTGGAGTTGTTAGTTGTTACACACAACATGACTTAACAACTGAGATATGTACTTATAGCACTCATTCACATGCCTCCAAGGCTCATATCTTTTATCTATAATTGCAGCAATTGTAGTAGCACATGGAATCCTCGATAAATCTCATCTCTTGTATACACGTCCTGTTTTGTAAATCAACAACAAACTCTCCACTAGGACATTTTAGATAAGACTATACCCCCACGAAACTAGTCCACCTCACTTCCTTTTGCTATCTCATCATTTTGAAATTTAGGACATAACGGTTTTTTTTTTTAACTTTTCTTATCTTGTCTTAATTCCTTGCTTGTATTCTCTTCGTGAAACTTATATGCAAGTCAATCAATTTTGTCAGTATGAGTTTATCCCTTGCTTCCAACACCAAATTATTAAAAACTTCACATAGATGGTTCAATAGTATGTGACTCTTCAACTTTGTCAGAAAGTAAGCCTTACTCCATTCACTTGGATGCCTTCTCTTTAACCTGCTAAATAATGCATTACTGTCATTCTCAATCTAAGATACTCATAGAGGAATCATAAAAGATGACCTTAACAATGCTCGAAGTTCTATAACTCCACAAGAAACTTTGTTGAAAAATTTCAGAACTTAACAATTTTTCCTTAAGCAATCCAGTAAAGTCGACGCCTCTATAATTTTCTACTATACTCTACAACAAAATTTCTAGATTTTTGCAAAATTCACTTCTTTACCTTCTCCAGTGATTTTGGTGAAGCTTGAAATATAAATGTGGTATTATCAGGTAAAATATCCAAAATGAAGAACATATTTATGTTAAAGAGTGCAAAAAAGTAAGTTCTACGTGCAGTTTTAAAGCAGTTTTCATGCTTGAATTCTTTGTCTGATGCTAGAGACTGTCTATTTTGCATGGGGAAGACATGGAATGTTTCAGGTTATTGTAATTGGCTATTTTTTTATTAGACATTCGAGAAGTGAAAATGATTTTCTGTTTTCCTTCTTTTATCAAACATTTTATTTCCGTTTAAAAATTTTAGTGTAAGTGCATAATCCAAAAAATTGCATGGCACCCATAATTTTGCATCATCTTGTTAATTGTCCTTTCATGACACGCTTTCTCTAATTATCATTTATTGCTAGATGTCATCTTTTTCAAGAAAAAAAGAGAGAGAAAGAAGAAGAAGAAGAAGAAGAAGAAGAAGAAGAAGAAGAAGAAGAAGAAGAAGAAGAAGAAGAAGAAGAAGAAGAGATTAAGAATAAAGAAGGAATGCTTCGTGTACTCCGAGGCCTAAAAACGAAGGCATAAAGTATGGAGGAGAAAAAGGAAAAATAGAAGACAAAAACTAAGGGGCAAAGAGGCCACGTGCCACAACATTATCAAATAGATTGGAATTTTACATATGGCTTTTTCAATGCTCAAACAAGGAATTATCCTGAGACATATTCTAATAATGAAACCTGCTTGACTCAAGTTTTCATTTTCTTACTTGACTTAAGGATAAAATAGAATCTATCTCACCCTACTTCATATGTAGAAATGAAGAAGTGACGTCCAAGTCCGTGGTTTAGTAAGACCTCCACGTAAGACCTTAGTCACTAAGCTAACCTCGTCTGTTCAATTACACTAAAGATGATAGTCATGTGTCGACTTTCAATTTTCGTCCTTGTTTGGATTTTTAAAGCACCATTGTCACATATTCGGAATGGAACCGATTAGTTGAACCAAGTGAAACCATAGTCGAGCTTCTCATATTCTTCTTGCATGTGTAGATGGTGTAGCACCATATATTGAGGTCTTGAAAGAGGAGAAGGAATCTCCATTTGAGGTGATGCGGCGTAAACACACTAGATGAGACGGAACCATCCATGGTTCATTCTTGCAGTCCTCTGAGCCAAGTACCAGTTGTTGTAGCTGGAATCAAGATATTGACTCTGTTCAAAATTGGCAAGGCTCTCAGTGGTGTTAGGGACATAATCCTGTAGCAGAAATTAGTAAGCACCATTTCTTCAATATCTTCGATGTTTTATTTCTTGGTAGCCACTATATTTATAATCTCAAATAACTATTTATTGACACCTTATTAAAATCACAAATCTCATTTAGTATTCTTTTGCGTAAATTAGTGCGGTGCACTACAATGTCAGTGTGATCTACTTGATGTATTTATGATGGAGAATGTGATGAAGATGGCACAACTGGAATTGATTATTTATTATTTAGTTGCTCTATTTACCTACTTAATGGCTTGTTTGTTTTGTAAAGGATATTTTAACCTTTAATTACTTTTAGTTTATCATTCATATCTAAAGCCTTTGTAGATGGTTTTTGCTATTTAATAAAATATCTTATGAAGTCTGGAAAATTCCAACGTTTATTTGTTCCTTTCATGAAATTTAGTGGAATCAACAAGAAAGTTGATTAAGTGTGTTTATCTCTATTTTCATTGAAACAGTCTGGTATTGTGTCGAGACTCGCTTCTAGAGATGGCACCAAGAGCATGACCTTTAGTTCACACCTTGTTTAAGGATGTTCCATGTCGGGAAGAGATGATGCAACTGCAACAACAAATATATTTGTTGACTTATTGGATACATGTGTTATTGGTGCGACAATGAAAAGTATTTATGACGCAACAAATGGACACATTATTGCTACAAAATCACTATGATTTGGTAGCCAACAAGTTGGTAGGGAAGGAGGTTTCCTACGAGATGATAATGTGTCTTTGCCACTTCAATATTGAGAAGCAAATGGGTATTGGTTTTGAAAACTATGATGACCCACCTATTTTCGACATTGAGATGGATGAAGATATGCAAATGAGGCATGCAAATAAATATGTGAATGCAGGGTTCTTTTTGCATGACTTCGATTTGATTTTGTACACTTTTGCATTGTGTATAATTTTGATTTTATTTTTTCTGAATTTACATTTTGCATGGATCCTAATTTGTTTTTGTGTGCTTTGGTGATATGCAAGCTTTTTTATATTTTAAGTATAGTGACTATTTTTGACACTTTACTACAAAAATCTTAGAATCATGATAATATTTAATCTGATTAGGGTTAGAAGATTTGGTGGAAGTTTGATATTTATTTAACTTGTCAAAAATGTTATTTTAGATTAATGAATTTGTCTTTCCTACACACTTAGAAAAACTTAGTAACATTTGCTTCTGCTGTATCACAAGCATGTAAAAGTAATGCCGCAATTATCAGTAACCATTTCAATTATAAGTGCCTGTTGCGTGTGTATATTCAATTATCAGTATTATAGCTCTTCCACCA
>NW_019265236.1:0-5945 GCF_002742605.1 Olea europaea var. sylvestris
TATCAACACACAGAGTGGGCGTGAAAATGGAGAAAGACTCGTCAAAAGATGCGAATTCAAACAAAACTGAACCAGAAATGGAGTTGCAATGGAGGCTCTACGAGGTGTATAATGAGCTGCACGGGTTGGCACAGGAGTTCGAGACACCGTTCGATGCTCCGACGGTGCTGATGGTGAGCCACCAGACCAACGGCAAGAGTGCACTTGTTGAGGCCCTCATGGGCTTTCAATTCAACCATGTTGGCGGTGGCACCAAGACTCGCTGTCCTATTACTCTCCACATGAAGTATAACCCGGATTGTCATTCTCCCCTATGCAATTTGTTGGCCGAGTCTGACCCATCTGTTTTCCAGGAAAAATCCCTCCAAGAAATTCAGGTTGTCATGCTTTAACCACAAACACCCAAAAAGATAGTACTTTTATATGTATGAATGAATATCGAGTTAAATGTTTCGTTAGCCACTGAACTTTGGGATATGTCACGACTTACCCACCGAACTTACAAAATTGTCCCATTGGCTACTAAACTTCAATCCGTTACTGCTCATTACCCATGGGCTCAAATCCGTCAATTAACGTGTCTACGTGGCGGATGGAAAATCTAGTTGGCCCGTTAAATCCTTACAAGTCTTAAATGATTTGCCAAATAATGTACCACCTCAGCATTTAACTCACGACTTTCACTGAAAACATTTCTCCCAAGTCAGATCATCTCCTCAAAATCTTCACTCAAGAACCCTAGGTGAGAACCATTCTTCACTCAAGAACCCTAGGTGAGAACCATCTTCTCCAGTATCTGTCAAACCCTTGGTTCTTGAAATCCAGTGCTCCCAAATCTCACGCGAAGTCATCTGCGTTAATACAAAATCCAAACCCCTGGGCGTGAAATCAATTTCCTCCAAGTCAATTGTTGTAGGTCGCGATCCTCAATTTATTCAATCAGCGAGAAGAGTGTGAGGAAACCCAACATCTGACCGGCAGGATACAGTAATCAAGTCTTCGTTGGAGCGCGATCGTGATTTGAATTGCATTGAAGGTAAAGCAATGAAAGAAGAAGACATACTCGGGGTTATTTTTTTTTTTTTTAAATTATATTCTGAAAATTACACTAATGGAAATATAGACATCGAACATTGTCACTGGTGCAACTTTCGATGAATCCCTGTTTGAATTGATTGGAAAGGTAATGCAAATCAGTTTCATTAGGCTTACTGCACTGACAAGCATGTTTTTAGTTGTTATTATTATTATTATTAATTTTTTTTTTTTGGGTGATAATCTGATTTTCAATTTGGTTATATTTTACTTATTTTATTGTGTTCCTTAGTTCAAGACTTCCTTAAGCTTGTTGATTAACTACATTATCTGAATTTGGTAATTGCATTTGTAATCATTATCCTAAGCCTTTGTCTACCGTTCAAGGTAATAGGAATTGGGACTGGTTGTGCATGGAAACAGCTTCATTAAATTGTGAAGTAGATATACCACACCAACAATTCGAAGCAGATCAAGGATGGAACAATTGTGAAGCAGCCATGTACTAACGTCGACAGTTCAGTGGCTATTGTTTCAACTGAATTTGTATTTTGTAATGTCCAATGTTTTGCTTTTGGCATGTAAATTGACGTCAGATTGGGATGTTACAATGTTGTTGAGATAGAACATATTCACATTAATGAAATCAGTGTATTGTTGCTGCCATGACTATTTAAAGCACTAGGTGTTGAGATGAATGATGTTTAAAGCACTTGATGAAATCAGTATGTTGCTGTTTAAAGCACTCCGTTGGTTCTTGTTGATGTGTCCAACCGATGATGTGAACTTTGAAGATGTCGTTGACGACGTGATTTACAGCAAGCTCCAACTTTCAGTCTTTCAGTTTTTGGGGTGATTCAAGTGATACATCCGATGATGAACTGGAGTTATCAAGTTTGTTGAAGAGCGTTATTAGAATAACTGAAGAAAAGGACGTGGACATCTCCGTCAAATTTACTTTCGGCAAGGGAGAAGGGAAAGAGCAACGGGAAACCAAATGGAGGAGCTTTGTGAACTTGAACTGCTTATGTTTAAATTTTTTTGTAGGCTTGAAAATTAGGAAGTAGCTCAATCCCAGGAACTTCAATTTCGCGTTTGTAATTTGAAGTGTGTAATACCCCAATGAAACGACTATGTTATTTTATATGAATGTAATTTGGATGCATGGTATCAGAATGTGAATGCACATTGTATGAAATATTTCAATTTGATCAACTTCCTATACTGATTTTTGAGGACTCATTGATGTCAGCCTGTGATGCCTAATTCAGACTTTGACTATGGAAAAAAACTACCTTATGTTCAACTTTGACAAACAACAAATCATTCAGTTAAAAATTTATTTACTTTCATTTAAAGCGGACTTGAGTGTCCTGCTGTTCCTAAGAGGCAAAATCCACGCATACAAGTCAAGAGAATTATCAAGTGGACCTGATTGTTTGCTTCCTGTGCAGTCAAGAAGAAAATAGACCTGATTTACACCAAAAAATCAGGTTTACACCAAAAGAAAAAAACCTTGACACTCCCTCTTTGAAACCTGATTTTTGTTGACACAGGTGGGAAATATTCACAAATTGGTGATTTAACTTCAGTATTGGCTGGAGTGAAATTTACCATAAGGTGAGGTTTTTTGTTACAGATACAGATTAACTTGTAGCTACTTTTCCCAACTAATATGAGGACATCACAACAAATATTCAGCAGCAGCTCAAGAAAACCTCATCAAATTTCAATCTCCAGTCATACACTAACAAACTCATAAATCACATCAACATATGTGTTCTAAGTGAGGCATAGTTACTTGCTGAGTGAGGCTTTGCCAAACTTGCTTTGTTTCATTGCTAATAATTATGTGTTCTAAGTGAGGCATAGTTGATTTGGGAATAGATTTTTTATTTGTTATAATTCTGTAGGCATAAGACATTTGTAAATGTTTTAACGATATGCTGTGTAAATAAATCTACATTCATGAAGTTTTGTAACATAAATCCCCAAGTTCGTTTTTCTCCTGAAATTATGCCCTCAAATAAACATAGTATCCATTCTGGGCACAATGATCACACCCAAATTTCATTGTTCGGATTAGTTTTATGTAGTAGGAAAAGTAAAAAAATCTTGTTCTAGATAGTTACTTTTGCTGAAGTAGAGAGTTCACATGTCAATTTTGCAGGGGATAGAAACTTGAATGGAAGGAGGAGTAATAGCCTGTTCACATTGTCACGTTGATGCAGATATTCTAGGATGAAGGCGTGTGAGATCTGTGTTTCTAAATAAATGGAACATGATTGAGTAAATAAAAGGAGAGAAACACTGGATCGCACTTACGAAGAATATTGTTAACGAAGAAAGAACTGTGCACTTGCATCACAACTTCAAGCCCCAGAGGTTAAAGCATATCCAAGGATGGGAGCATAGTATACGAAAGAAATGTAAAAACATAAACTTTTTATACAAACGGAGTAGGATCTAAATTGAGTAATATCTTACTCAAAAATGACTTTTTTAGTTTATATATGTCTTTGGTAGAAAAATTCCTGTATTAAACTTCCTCAAGCTATAATTTCATAAAGGTGTGCGGAAGCAGCTTCTAAGAAACCGATGACAAATAATAATAAACGCCTTTGTGGAGGAAACGTTATTTGTAACTGCATTAATTTTTGAAGTTTACATTTCAAATTGCTGGTAGGCTTAATCATGAGATAATTACTTATCAAAATTTGCTTAATCTTGTGTAGGCATTTATTGAAGCTGAGAACATGAGGCTGGAACATGAACCTTATCAGTTCTCATCAAAAGAAATAATAATCAGAATCGAATCCAAATACTGTCCAAATCTTACCATTATTGACACTCCAGGACTTATTGCGCTTGCGCCTGCTCGAAAAAATCGTTCTTTACAGGTTAAAGGACGAAAATAAAATTATATATCTATCACTTCTGAAGCAATTATGTGTTAAATGTTGTGAACCTATCAATGGCAGGCTCAAGCTCGTGCCGTGGAATCTATGGTGCAAGCCAAAATGCAGCACAAAGAATTCATTATATTATGTCTTGAAGATTGCAACGATTGGAGTAATGCTACAATGCAGAGGATTGTGATGCAAGTACGTTACAGTTTTGTCCTATATCTATTAATTTTATGAGGTCTTTTTGGGAAATTATGATGGTCAAAAGAAATAATTGAGTACCTTAGAAGTTCTGACACTAAGCACAATTTTTTTTTACATTCTCATATAGATTGATCCTGAACTTTCAAGGACTGTAATTGTCTCAACAAAGCTTGACACAAAAATACCTCAGTTCGCACGAGCTTCAGATGTGGATGTTTTTCTTTCACCACCTGCATGCACTCTTGATGGTTTCATGTTAGGCGATTCACCCTTTTTCACATCTGTTCCTTCTGGGAGAGTTGGGTCTGGTCATGAATCTGTTTACAGATCGATTGATGAGTTTAAACAGGTTAGATCTCAATATCTGCCTAAATGCATTATTGTCTGAGTTAGTTGTATTAGAGGTCAATGATGCTGATAAGGGCACCTAATGGATGCCCTTATGTGTGTTTGAGCAACTAATTTAACTAGTAAACATATGTTGGTTCTCCTTTTTGTCTTCTAGTTTTAAGAATACCCCACCTTATACAATGAAATCCAGAGCATTTTTTTTTTCAATATTCCATGCAAACTATCTTTGGGAAATAAAAGCAGTATTTCTAATATAATTAGGCTGTGGGGTGCTAATATCATATGATGTTCCACTTTTGCATGCCATGCAATATAAAATCGAGCATACAAAAACTGTATAATGGCATTTGTTCATCGTGCTGAATTAGGATTTTTTATCTTGACACTGTAAACAGAGTGTTATGTTCCACAATAAATGATTCTCCATGTTTGGTGGCTTTTCTTGTATAACTTGTGCACCCATTGGCACATTTGTCATAGATTAGAATATTAGTTATCGTGTAAATACTAAAATCACTCACTCACTATCAAATAGACTCAATCTTTTCTGTCCATTACGATTCCACCTTAGCGTCTTCTACTTTTAATAGGCAATTAACTAGATCAGAAAAATCTGTTACTTGCTGAGAATACATTTTTCTCGTAAGGTCACTTGAAACAAGATTCTTTGGTTTAGGGCCCTTTTGTGTTTGTCACTCAAAGTATTGCTTTGGAAGAGTAAGGTAAAAAATAAAAAGATTTGGCTAACACTACCCATTGTTGCTTCATTTCCCCTTCATCAATGTAAAAGCAGCAGTGCCCTAAAGTAGTCACAATATAAAACTTCAGTAAATATTGAATACACGATATCCTCAATTGAAAACTTCGGGTACTTTTATCAATGTTTAAGCAATCGTTACTGGTCTTACCAGAATACACCAGCTTATATTGGGTGGTAGTGAAAGTCTCGGACACCAATGAATGGTACCAGACAGAAACTTTTTAGTTTCTATAACATTTCTTATGTATAGTTAACCCATTGTACATATAGTAACATCATTGTAATTATTTTTTCTTAAGATATAATATTCTCAAATACTAATAATATTTTCATCAGTGTACTTTGGTGCTTATTTCATCCATATATGTCATTGTTATATGAATTTGCTAGTATGTCTTTAAAATATTTTAATTGATATATTATCCATCTAAAAATAAATCTGATTTGGTATCTGAGGAGACATCGATAATGATATACCAAGAGGTTATTTGAGATGTTTTTACTTGTGCTATTTATATATTGGCTTTTCAGTTTTCATTAATGCTCAGCAAAATTTGTCTACTTGTATGATAGTCCATGTTTGGTTGAATAATTACTTTTTGCGTTTGTTTTGGGACAACTATCATGTTGGATAAAGACACATGGTTCTAGTATAGGATTGGGCATATTTGGCCCAATGCTGTGGCGTG
>NW_019265236.1:7585-10744 GCF_002742605.1 Olea europaea var. sylvestris
TTCTGGGCACAATGATCACACCCAAATTTCATTGTTCGGATTAGTTTTATGTAGTAGGAAAAGTAAAAAAATCTTGTTCTAGATAGTTACTTTTGCTGAAGTAGAGAGTTCACATGTCAATTTTGCAGGGGATAGAAACTTGAATGGAAGGAGGAGTAATAGCCTGTTCACATTGTCACGTTGATGCAGATATTCTAGGATGAAGGCGTGTGAGATCTGTGTTTCTAAATAAATGGAACATGATTGAGTAAATAAAAGGAGAGAAACACTGGATCGCACTTACGAAGAATATTGTTAACGAAGAAAGAACTGTGCACTTGCATCACAACTTCAAGCCCCAGAGGTTAAAGCATATCCAAGGATGGGAGCATAGTATACGAAAGAAATGTAAAAACATAAACTTTTTATACAAACGGAGTAGGATCTAAATTGAGTAATATCTTACTCAAAAATGACTTTTTTAGTTTATATATGTCTTTGGTAGAAAAATTCCTGTATTAAACTTCCTCAAGCTATAATTTCATAAAGGTGTGCGGAAGCAGCTTCTAAGAAACCGATGACAAATAATAATAAACGCCTTTGTGGAGGAAACGTTATTTGTAACTGCATTAATTTTTGAAGTTTACATTTCAAATTGCTGGTAGGCTTAATCATGAGATAATTACTTATCAAAATTTGCTTAATCTTGTGTAGGCATTTATTGAAGCTGAGAACATGAGGCTGGAACATGAACCTTATCAGTTCTCATCAAAAGAAATAATAATCAGAATCGAATACAAATACTGTCCAAATCTTACCATTATTGACACTCCAGGACTTATTGCGCCTGCGCCTGCTCGAAAAAATCGTTCTTTACAGGTTAAAGGACGAAAATAAAATTATATATCTATCACTTCTGAAGCAATTATGTGTTAAATGTTGTGAACCTATCAATGGCAGGCTCAAGCTCGTGCCGTGGAATCTATGGTGCGAGCCAAAATGCAGCACAAAGAATTCATTATATTATGTCTTGAAGATTGCAACGATTGGAGTAATGCTACAATGCAGAGGATTGTGATGCAAGTACGTTACAGTTTTGTCCTATATCTATTAATTTTATGAGGTCTTTTTGGGAAATTATGATGGTCAAAAGAAATAATTGAGTACCTTAGAAGTTCTGACACTAAGCACAATTTTTTTTTACATTCTCATATAGATTGATCCTGAACTTTCAAGGACTGTAATTGTCTCAACAAAGCTTGACACAAAAATACCTCAGTTCGCACGAGCTTCAGATGTGGATGTTTTTCTTTCACCACCTGCATGCACTCTTGATGGTTTCATGTTAGGCGATTCACCCTTTTTCACATCTGTTCCTTCTGGGAGAGTTGGGTCTGGTCATGAATCTGTTTACAGATCGATTGATGAGTTTAAACAGGTTAGATCTCAATATCTGCCTAAATGCATTATTGTCTGAGTTAGTTGTATTAGAGGTCATTGATGCTGATAAGGGCACCTAATGGATGCCCTTATGTGTGTTTGAACAACTAATTTAACTAGCAAACATATGTTGGTTCTCCTTTTTGTCTTCTAGTTTTAAGAATGCCCCACCTTATACAATGAAACCCAGAGCATTTTTTTTTCAATATTCCATGCAAACTATCTCTGGGAAATAAAAGCAGTATTTCTAATATAATTAGGCTGTGGGGTGCTAATATCATATGATGTTCCACTTTTGCATGCCATGCAATATAAAATCGAGCATACAAAAACTGTATAATGGCATTTGTTCATCGTGCTGAATTAGGATTTTTTATCTTGACACTGTAAACAGTGTTATGTTCCACAATAAATGATTCTCCATGTTTGGTGGCTTTTCTTGTATAACTTGTGCACCCATTGGCACATTTGTCATAGATTAGAATATTAGTTATCGTGTAAATACTAAAATCACTCACTCATTATCAAATAGACTCAATCTTTTCTGTCCATTACGATTCCACCTGAGCGTCTTCTACTTTTAATAGGCAATTAACTAGATCAGAAAAATCTGTTACTTGCTGAGAATACATTTTTCTCGTAAGGTCACTTGAAACAAGATTCTTTGGTTTAGGGCCCTTTTGTGTTTGTCACTCAAAGTATTGCTTTGGAAGAGTAAGGTAAAAAATAAAAAGATTTGGCTAACACTACCCATTGTTGCTTCATTTCCCCTTCATCAATGTAAAAGCAGCAGTGCCCTAAAATTGTCACAATATAAAACTTCAGTAAATATTGAATACACGATATCCTCAATTGAAAACTTCGGGTACTTTTATCAATGTTTAAGCAATCGTTACTGGTCTTACCGGAATACACCAGCTTATATTGGGTGGTACTGAAAGTCTCGGACACCAATGAATGGTACCAGACAGAAACTTTTTAGTTTCTATAACATTTCTTATGTATAGTTAACCCATTGTACATATAGTAACATCATTGTAATTATTTTTTCTTAAGATATAATATTCTCAAATACTAATAATATTTTCATCAGTGTACTTTGGTGCTTATTTCATCCATATATGTCATTGTTATATGAATTTGCTAGTATGTCTTTAAAATATTTTAATTGATATATTATCCATCTAAAAATAAATCTGATTTGGTATCTGAGGAGACATCGATAATGATATACCAAGAGGTTATTTGAGATGTTTTTACTTGTGCTATTTATATATTGGCTTTTCAGTTTTCATTAATGCTCAGCAAAATTTGTCTACTTGTATGATAGTCCATGTTTGGTTGAATAATTACTTTTTGCGTTTGTTTTGGGACAACTATCATGTTGGATAAAGACGCATGGTTCTAGTATAGGATTGGGCATATTTGGCCCAATGCTGTGGCGTGGCACAGAGGCAGGATTCGCTATGTTGTAGCTTTTAATTTCTGTATATTTTTCTATTTCATGCTGTGTCCCAGAATGCAACTTCCTGTACATTGACAGGCTATTTATTTGAGAGAGATGGAAGATATCACAGCTTTAGAGGAGAAGTTGGGAAGATCACTTTCCAAACAGGAACGGAGCAGAATAGGAGTTAGCAGCCTTAGGTTGCTGCAAAAGAGGTACATATATTACATGTTACTCGGTCGTGTATCTTGTGCAATGACTAATTAAAGCTGACATGAAATTTATGATATAAA
>NW_019265237.1:0-10740 GCF_002742605.1 Olea europaea var. sylvestris
TCGCGACGTTGTCGGAATGGGCTGAAATTTGGCAGGTTGATCATAAACAAAAACTTCGCTAGGGGCAATTTCGTCATTTTTCGTGACGGTGTCGGAATGGGCTGAAATTTGGCAGGATGATTGGAAACAAAAATTGCTCCGGGGGAAATTTCTTCATTTTTCGCGACGGTGTCGGAATGGGCTGAAATTTGGCAGGTTGATCGGAAACGAAAATCGCGCCGGCGGCTATTTCGTCATTTTTCGCGACGGTGTCGGAATAGGCAAAAATTTGACAGGTTGATCGGAAACAAAAACCCCCGCCGGGGGCAATTTTGTCATTTTTCGCGACGGTGTCGGAATGGGCTAAAATTTGACAGGTTAATTGGAAACATAAATCGCGTCGGGGGTAATTTCGTCATTTTTCGCGACGGTGTCGGAATGGGCTGAAATTTGGCAGGTTGATTGGAAACGAAAACCGCGCTAGGGGCAATTTCGTTGTTTTTCGTGACGGTGTCTGAATGGGCTGAAATTAGGCAGGTTGATCGGAAACAAAAATCAAGCAAGGGGCAATTTCGTCATTATTCACGACGGCGCCGGAATGGGCTGAAATTTTGCAGGTTGATTGGAAACAAAAATTGCGCCGATGATAATTTCGTCATTTTTCACGACTGTGTCGGAATGGGTTGAAATTTGGCAGGTTTATTGGAAACAAAAATTGCGCCAGGGGCGATTTCGTCATTTTTCACGACGGTGTAGGAATGGGCTGAAATTTGGCTGGTTGATTGGAAACGAAAATCGCGCCGGGGGCAATTTCGTCATTTTTCGCGACGATGTCGGAATGGGCTGAAATTTGGCAGGCTGATCGGAAACAAAAACCGCGCCAGGGGCAATTTCGTCATTTTTCACGACGGTGTCGGAATGGGCTGAAATTTGGCAGGTGATTGGAAACGAAAATCGCGCCGAAGGCTATTTCGTCATTTTTCGCAACAGTGTCGGAATGGACTGAAATTTGACAGGTTGATCGGAAACAAAAACCCGCACCAGGGGTAATTTCGTTATTTTTTGAGACGGTGTCGGAATGGGCTGAAATTTGGCAGGTTTATTGGAAACTAAAATCGCGCCAGGGGCAATTTCGTCATTTTTCGCGACGACGTCGGAATGGGCTGAAATTTGGCAGGTTCATTGGAAACAAAAATCGCGCTAGGGTTAATTTTGTCATTTTTCGCGACGGGGTCGGAATGGGCTGAAATTTGGCTGGTTTATTGGAAACAAAAATTGCGCCGGGGGCAATTTCATCATTTTTCGCGACGATGTCGGAATGGGCTGAGATTTGGCTAGTTGGTCGGAAACAAAAATCGCGCTTGAGGAAATTTCGTCATTTTTCGCGACGGTGTCGAAATGGGCTGAAATTTGGCAGGTTGATTGGAAACAAAAATTGCGCCGGGGGCAATTTATTCATTTTTCGCTACGGTGTCGGAATGGGCTGAAATTTGGCAGGTTGATTGGAAACGAAAATCGCACCGTGGGCTATTTCGTCAATTTTTGCGACGGTTTCGGAATGGGCTAAAATTTGACAGGTTGATCGGAAACAAAAACACTCGCCAGGGGCAATTTCGTCATTTTTCGCGACGGTGTCGGAATGGGCTAAAATTTGGCAGATTAATTGGAAACAAAAATCGCGCCGGGGGCAAAATTTGTCATTTTTCGCCATGGTGTCGGAATGGGCTGAAATTTGGCAGGTTGATCAGAAACAAAAACCGCGCTAGGGGTAATTTCGTCATTTTTCGCGACGGTTTCGAAATTGGCTGAAATTTGGCAGGTTGATTGGAAACGAAAATTGCCCCGGAGGCTATTTCGTCATTTTTCGCAACGGTGTCAGAATGGGCTAGAATTTGACAGGCTGATCGGAAACAAAAACCCGCGCCAGGGGCAATTTCGTCATTTTTCGAGACGGTGTCGGAATGGGTTGAAATTTGGCAGGTTTATTGGAAACTAAAATTGCGCCAGGGGCAATTTCGTCATTTTTCACGACGGTGTCGGAATGGTATGAAATTTGGCAGGTTTGTTGGAAACAAAAATTGCGCCGGGGGCAATTTCATCATTTTTCGCGACGATGTCGGAATGGGCTGCGATTTGGCTAGTTGGTCGGAAACAAAAATCGCGCTTGGGGAAATTTCGTCATTTTTCGCGACGTTGTCGGAATGGGCTGAAATTTTGCAGGTTGATGGGAAACGAAATCGCGCCGGGGGCTATTTCGTCATTTTTCGCGACGGTGTCGGAATGGGTCAAAATTTGACAGGTTGATCGGAAACAAAAACCCGCGCCAGGGGCAATTTCGTGATTTTTCGCGACGGTGTCGGAATGGACAAAAATTTGGCAGATTAATCGGAAACAAAAACCCGCGCAAGGGGCAATTTCGTCATTTTTCGCGACGTTGTCGGAATGGGCTGAGATTCGGCAAGTTGATCGAAAACAAAAAACGCGCTAGGGGTAATTTCGTCATTTTTCGCGACGGTACCGGAATGGGCTGAAATTTGGCAGGTTGATTGGAAACAAAAATTACGCCGTTGGCAAAATTCGTCATTTTTCGCGATGGTCTCGAAATGGGCTGAAATTTGGCAGGTTGATCAGAAACAAAAATCGCGCTAGGAGCAATTTCGTCATTTTTCGAGACGGTGTCGGAATGGGCTGAAATTTGGCAGGTTGATTGGAAACGAAAATCGCGCCGGGGGCTATTTCGTCATTTTTTGTAACGGTGTCGAAATGGGCTAAAATTTGGCAGGTTAATTGGAAACAAAAACCCGCGCCGGGGGCAATTTCGTCATTTTTCGTGACGGTGTCGTAATGGGCTTAAATCTGGCAAGTTAATTGGAAACAAAAATCGCGCCGGGGTCAGTTTCGTCATTTTTAGCGACGGTGTCTGAATGGGCCGAAATTTGGTAGGTTGATCAGAAACAAAAACCTCGCTAGGGGCAATTTCGTCATTTTTCGCGACGGTACCGGAATGGGCTGAAATTTGGCAGGTTGATTGGAAACAAAAATGGCACCGGGGACAATTTCATCGTTTTTCGCGACGGTGTCGGAATGGGCTGAAATTTGGCAGGTTGTTCGGAAACAAAAATCGCGCTACACGCAATTTCGTCATTTTTCGCGACGGTGCCGGAATGGGCTGAGATTCGGAAGGTTCATTGGAAACAAAAACCGCGCTAGGGTAATTTCGTCATTTTTCGCGACGGTGCCGGAATGGGCTTAAATTTGGCAGGTTGATTGGAAACAAAAATTACGCTGTGGGCAATTTCGTCATTTTTCGCGACGGTGTCGGAATGGGCTGAAATTTGGCAGGTTGATTGGAAACGAAAATCGCGCCGGGGGCTATTTCCTCATTTTTCGCAACGGTGTCGAAATGGGCTAAAGTTGAACAGGTTGATTGGAAACAAAAACCAGCGTTAGGGGCAATTTCGTCATTTTTCGCGACGGTGTCGTAATGGGCTAAAATTTGGCAGGTTAATTGGAAACAAGAATCACGCCTGGGGCAATCTCGTCATTTTTCGCGACGTTGTCGGAATGGGCTGAAATTTGGCAGGTTGATCATAAACAAAAACTTCGCTAGGGGCAGTTTCGTTATTTTTCACGACGGTGCCGTAATGGGTTGAAATTTGGCAGGTTCATTGGAAACAAAAATCGCTCCGGGGGAAATTTCTTCATTTTTCGCGACGGTGTCGGAATGGGCTGAAATTTGGCAGGTTGATCATAAACAAAAACTTCGCTAGGGGCAGTTTCGTTATTTTTCACGACGGTGCCGTAATGGGTTGAAATTTGGCAGGTTCATTGGAAACAAAAATCGCTCCGGGGGAAATTTCTTCATTTTTCGCGACGGTGTCGGAATGGGCTAAAATTTGGCAGGTTAATTGGAAACAAAAATGGCGTCGGGGGCAATTTCGTCATTTTTCGCGACGGTGTCGGAATGGGCTAAAATTTGGCAGGTTAATTGGAAACAAAAATGGCGTCGGGGGCAATTTCGTCATTTTTCGCGACGGTGTCGGAATGGGCTGAAATTAGGCAGGTTGATCGGAAACAAAAATCAAGCTAGGGGCAATTTCGTCATTTTTCGCGACGGCGCCGGAATGGGCTGAAATTTTGCAGGTTGATTGGAAACAAAAATTGCGCTGATGATAATTTCGTCATTTTTCACAACTGTGTCGGAATGGGTTGAAATTTGGCAGGTTTATTGGAAACAATAATTGCGCCAGGGGCAATTTCGTCATTTTTCACGACGGTGTAGGAATGGGCCGAAATTTGACTGGTTGATTGGAAACGAAAATCAAGCCGGGGACAATTTCGTCATTTTTCGCGACGGTGTCGGAATGGGCTGAAATTTGGCAGGTTGATCGGAAACAAAAACCGCGCCAGGGGCAATTTCGTCAATTTTCACGACGGTGTCGAAATGGGTTGAAATTTGGCAGGTTGATTGGAAACGAAAATCGCGCCGAAGGCTATTTCGTCATTTTTCGCAACAGTGTCGGAATGGACTGAAATTTGACAGGTTGATCGGAAACAAAAACCCGCACCAGGGGTAATTTCGTTATTTTTTGAGATGGTGTCGGAATGGGCTGAAATTTGGCAGGTTTATTGGAAACTAAAATTGCGCCAGGGGCAATTTCGTCATTTTTCGCGACGACGTCGGAATGGGCTGAAATTTGGCAGGTTCATTGGAAACAAAAACCGCGCTAGGGTTAATTTTGTCATTTTTCGCGACGGGGTCGGAATGGGCTGAAATTTGGCTGGTTTATTGGAAACAAAAATTGCGCCGGGGGCAATTTCATCATTTTTCGCGACGATGTCGGAATGGGCTGAGATTTGGCTAGTTGGTCGGAAACAAAAATCGCGCTTGGGGAAATTTCGTCATTTTTCGCGACGGTGTCGAAATGGGCTGAAATTTGGCAGGTTGATTGGAAACAAAAATTGCGCCGGGGGCAATTTCGTCATTTTTCGCTACGGTGTCGGAATGGACTGAATTTTGGCAGGTTGATTGGAAACAAAAATCGCACCGGGGGCTATTTCGTCAATTTTTGCGACGGTTTCGGAATGGGCTAAAATTTGACAAGTTGATCGGAAACAAAAACACGCGCCAGGGGCAATTTCGTCATTTTTCGCGACGGTGTCGGAATGGGCTAAAATTTGGCAGATTAATTGGAAACAAAAATCGCTCCGGAGGCAAAATTCGTCATTTTTCGCGATGGTGTCGGAATGGGCTGAAATTTGGCAGGTTGATCAGAAAAAAAACCGGGCTAGGGGTTATTTCGTCATTTTTCGCGACGGTTTCGAAATTGGCTGAAATTTGGCAGGTTGATTGGAAACGAAAATTGCGCCGGAGGCTATTTCGTCATTTTTCGCAACGGTGTCAGAATGGGCTAGAATTTGACAGGCTGATCGGAAACAAAAACCCGCGCCAGCGGCAATTTCGTCATTTTTCGAGACGGTGTCTGAATGGGCTGAAATTAGGCAGGTTGATCGGAAACAAAAATCAAGCTAGGGGCAATTTCGTCATTTTTCACGACGGCGCCGGAATGGGCTGAAATTTTGCAGGTTGATTGGAAACAAAAATTGCGCCGATGATAATTTCGTCATTTTTCACGACTGTGTCGGAATGGGCTGAGATTTGGCAGGTTGATGGGAAAAGAAATCGCGCCGGGGGCTATTTCGTCATTTTTCGCGACGGTGTCGGAATGGGTGAAAATATGACAGGTTGATCGGAAACAAAAACCCGCGCCAGGGGCAATTTCGTGATTTTTCGCGACGGTGTCGGAATGGACATTTATTTGGCAGATTAATTGGAAACAAAAACCCGCGCCAGGGGCAATTTCGTCATTTTTCGCGACGTTGTCGGAATGGGCTGAGATTTGGCAGGTTGATCGAAAACCAAAAACGCGCTAGGGGTAATTTCGACATTTTTTGCGACGGTACCGGAATGGGCTGAAATTTGGCAGGTTGATTGGAAACAAAAATTACGACGTTGGCAAAATTTGTCATTTTTCGCGATGGTCTCGAAATGGGCTGAAATTTGGCAGGTTGATCAGAAACAAAAATCGCGCTAGGGGCAATTTCGTCATTTTTCGAGACGGTGTCGGAATGGGCTGAAATTTGGCAGGTTGATTGGAAACGAAAATCGCGCCGGGGGCTATTTTGTCATTTTTCGTAACGGTGTCGAAATGGGCTAAAATTTGGCTGGTTAATTGGAAACAAAAACCCGCCCCGGGGGCAAATTCGTCATTTTTCGTGACGGTGTCGTAATGGGCTTAAATCTGGCAAGTTAATTGGAAACAAAAATCGCGCCGGGGTCAGTTTCGTCATTTTTCGCGACGGTGTCTGAATGGACTGAAATTTGGCAGGTTGATCAGAAACAAAAACCTCGCTAGGGGCAATTTCGTCATTTTTCGCGACGGTGCCGGAATGGGCTGAAATTTGGCAGGTTGATTGGAAACAAAAATGGCACCGGGGACAATTTCGTCATTTTTTGCGACGGTGTCGGAATGGGCTGAAATTTGGCAGGTTGTTCGGAAACAAAAATCGCCCTACACGCAATTTCGTCATTTTTCGCGACGGTGCCGGAATGGGCTGAGATTCGGAAGGTTCATTGGAAACAAAAACCGCGCTAGGGGTAATTTCGTCATTTTTCGCGACGGTGCCGGAATGGGCTGAAATTTGGCAGGTTGATTGGAAACAAAAATTACGCCGTGGGCAATTTCGTCATTTTTCGCGATGGTGTTGGAATGGGCTGAAATTTGGCAGGTTGATTGGAAACGAAAATCGCGCCGGGGGCTATTTCATCATTTTTCGCAACGGTGTCGAAATGGGCTAAAATTGGACAGGTTGATTGGAAACAAAAACCAGCGTTAGGGGCAATTTCGTCATTTTTCGCGACGGTGTCGTAATGGGCTAAAATTTGGCAGGTTAATTGGAAACAAAAATCACGCCTGTGGCAATCTCGTCATTTTTCGCGACGTTGTCGGAATGGGCTGAAATTTGGCAGGTTGATCATAAACAAAAACTTCGCTAGGGGTAGTTTCGTTATTTTTCGCGACGGTGCCGTAATGGGTTGAAATTTGGCAGGTTGATTGGATACAAAAATCGCTCCGGGGGAAATTTCTTCATTTTTCGCGACGGTGTCGGAATGGGCTGAAATTTGGCAGGTTGATTGGATACAAAAATCGCTCCGGGGGAAATTTCTTCATTTTTCGCGACGGTGTCGGAATGGGCTGAAATTTGGCAGGTTGATCGGAAACGAAAATCGCGCCGACGGTTATTTCGTCATTTTTCGCGACGGTGTCGGAATGGGCAAAAATTTGACAGGTTGATCGGAAACAAAAACCCCCGCCGGGGGCAATTCTGTCATTTTTCGCGACGGTGTCGGAATGGGCTAAAATTTGGCAGGTTAATTGGAAACATAAATGGCGTCGGGGGCAATTTCGTCATTTTTCACGACGGTATAGGAATGGGCTGAAATTTTACTGGTTGATTGGAAACGAAAATCGCGCCGGGGGCAATTTCGTCATTTTTCACGACGGTATAGGAATGGGCTGAAATTTTACTGGTTGATTGGAAACGAAAATCGCGCCGGGGGCAATTTCGTCATTTTTCACGACGGTATAGGAATGGGCTGAAATTTTACTGGTTGATTGGAAACGAAAATCGCGCCGGGGGCAATTTCGTCATTTTTCGCGACGGCGCCGGAATGGGCTGAAATTTTGCAGGTTGATTGGAAACAAAAATTGCGCCGATGATAATTTCGTCATTTTTCACAACTGTGTCGGAATGGGTTGAAATTTGGCAGGTTTATTGGAAACAAAAATTGCGCCAGGGGCAATTTCGTCATTTTTCACGACGGTATAGGAATGGGCTGAAATTTTACTGGTTGATTGGAAACGAAAATCGCGCCGGGGGCAATTTCGTCATTTTTCGCGACGGTGTCGGAATGGGCTGAAATTTGGCAGGTTGATCGGAAACAAAAACCCCGCCAGGGGCAATTTCGGCATTTTTCACGACGGTGTCGAAATGGGCTGAAATTTGGCAGGTTGATTGGAAATGAAAATCGCGCCGAAGGCTATTTCGTCATTTTTCGCAACAGTGTCGGAATGGACTGAAATTTGACAGGTTGATCGGAAACAAAAACCCGCACCAGGGGTAATTTCGTTATTTTTTGAGACGGTGTCGGAATGGGCTGAAATTTGGCAGGTTTATTGGAAACTAAAATTGCGCCAGGGGCAATTTCGTCATATTTTGCGACGACGTCGGAATGGGCTGAAATTTGGCAGGTTCATTGGAAACAAAAACCGCGCTAGGGTTAATTTTATCATTTTTCGCGACGGGGTCGGAATGGGCTGAAATTTGGCTGGTTTATTTGAAACAAAAATTGCGCCGGGGGCAATTTCATCATTTTTCGCGACGATGTCGGAATGGGCTGAGATTTGGCTAGTTGGTCGGAAACAAAAATCGCGCTTGGGGAAATTTCGTCATTTTTCGCGACGGTCTCGAAATGGGCTGAAATTTGGCAGGTTGATTGGAAACAAAAATTGCGCCGGGGGCAATTTCGCCATTTTTCGCTACGGTGTCGGAATGGACTGAATTTTGGCAGGTTGATTGGAAACGAAAATCGCACCGGGGGCTATTTCGTCAACTTTTGCGACGGTTTCGGAATGGGCTAAAATTTGACAAGTTGATCGGAAACAAAAACACGCGCCAGGGGCAATTTCGTCATTTTTCGTGACGGTGTCGGAATGGGCTAAAATTTGGCAGATTAATTGGAAACAAAAATCGCGCTGGGATCAAAATTCGTCAATTTTCGCGATAGTGTCGGAATGGGATGAAATTTGGCAGGTTGATCAGAAAAAAAAACCGCGCTAGGGGTAATTTCGTCATTTTTCGCGACGGTTTCGAAATTGGCTGAAATTTGGCGGGTTGATTGGAAACGAAAATTGCGCCGGAGGCTATTTCGTCATTTTTCGCAACGGTGTCAGAATGGGCAAGAATTTGACAGGCTGATCGGAAACAAAAACCCGCGCCAGGGGCAATTTCGTCATTTTTCGAGACGGTGTCGGAATGGGTTGAAATTTGGCAGGTTTATTGGAAACTAAAATTGTGTCAGGGGCAATTTCGTCATTTTTCACGACGGTGTCGGAATGGTATGAAATTTGGCAGGTTTGTTGGAAACAAAAATTGCGCCGAGGGCAATGTCATCATTTTTCGCGACGATGTCAGAATGGGCTGATATTTGGCTAGTTGGTCGGAAACAAAAATCGCGCTTGGGGAAATTTCGTCATATTTCGCGACGGTCTCGAAATGGGCTGAAATTTGGCAGGTTAAATGGAAACAAAAATCGCACCGGGGGCAATTTCGTCATTTTTCGCGACGTTGTCGGAATGGGTTGAAATTTGGCAGGTTGATGGGAAACGAAATCGCGCCGGGGGCTATTTCGTCATTTTTCGCGACGGTGTCGGAATGGGTCAAAATTTGACAGGTTGATCGGAAACACAAACCCGCGCCAGGGGCAATTTCGTGATTTTTCGCGACGGTGTCGGAATGGGCAAAAATTTGGCAGATTAATTGGAAACAAAAACCCGCGCCAGGGGCAATTTCGTCATTTTTCGCGACGTTGTCGGAATGGGCTGAGATTCGGCAGGTTGATCGAAAACAAAAAACGCGCTAGGGGTAATTTCGTCATTTTTCGCGACGGTACTGGAATGGGCTGAAATTTGGCAGGTTGATTGGAAACAAAAATTACACCGTTGGCAAAATTCGTCATTTTTCGCGATGGTCTCAAAATGGGCTGAAATTTGGCAGGTTGATCAGAAACAAAAATCGCGCTAGGGGCAATTTCGTCATTTTTCGAGACGGTGTCGGAATGGGCTGAAATTTTGCAGGTTGATTGGAAACAAAAATTGCGCCGATGATAATTTCGTCATTTTTTACAACTGTGTCGGAATGGGTTGAAATTTGGCAGGTTTATTGGAAACAAAAATCGCGCCGGGGTCAGTTTCGTCATTTTTCGCGACGGTGTCTGAATGGGCTGAAATTTGGAAGGTTGATCAGAAACAAAAACCTCGCTAGGGGCAATTTCGTCATTTTTTGCGACGGTGCCGGAATGGGCTGAAATTTGGCAGGTTGATTGGAAACAAAAATGGCACCGGGGACAATTACGTCATTTTTCGCGACGGTGTCGGAATGGGCTGAAATTTGGCAGGTTGTTCGGAAACAAAAATCGCGGTACACGCAATTTCGTCATTTTTCGCGACGGTGCCGGAATGGGCTGAGATTCGGAAGGTTCATTGGAAACAAAAACCGTTCTAGGGGTAATTTCGTCATTTTTCGCGACGGTGCCGGAATGGGCTGAAATTTGGCAGGTTGATTGGAAACAAAAATTACGCCGGGGGCAATTTCGTCATTTTTCGCGACGGTGTCGGAATGGGCTGAAATTTGGCAGGTTGATTGGAAACGAAAATCGCGCCGGGGGCTATTTCGTCATTTTTCGCAACGGTGTCGAAATGGGCTAAAATTGGACAGGTTGATTGGAAACAAAAACCAGCGTTAGGGGCAATTTCGGCATTTTTCGCGACGGTGTCGTAATGGGCTAAAATTTGGCAGGTTAATTGGAAACAAAAATCACGCCTGGGGCAATCTCGTAATTTTTCGCGACGTTGTCGGAATGGGCTGAAATTTGGCAGGTTGATCATAAACAAAAACTTCGCTAGGGGCAGTTTCGTTATT
>NW_019265238.1:0-10739 GCF_002742605.1 Olea europaea var. sylvestris
AGCGTTCTAAATATACAAGTGCTCATTCTTTCGAAAAATGGCCAAAATCCCTCGTACGTCATGACGAAGTGGTGAGTTCAATCTAAAATGGTCGTTACATATCCAAAAAGTACTTATGGGCCCAAAACGGACACCGTGTGCAAAAGTTACGCTCAATTCATCGTACGCCGACAATCCAAGCGTTCCAAACATGCAAGTGCTCATTCTTTTGAAAAATGGCCGAAATCCCTCATACGTCACGACGAAGTGGTGAGTTCAATCCAAAACGGTCGCTACATTTCCAAAAAGTACTTATGGGCCCAAAACGGACATCGTGTGCAAAAGTTACGCTCAATTCTTCGTACGCCGACTCTCCAAGCGTTCCAAATACGCAAGTGCTCATTCTTTCGAAAAATGGCCGAAATCCCTCATACGTCACGACGAAGTGGTGAGTTCAATCCAAAACGGTCGCTACATTTCCAAAAAGTACTTATGGGCCCAAAACGGACATCGTGTGCAAAAGTTACGCTCAATTCTTCGTACGCCGACTCTCCAAGCGTTCCAAATACGCAAGTGCTCATTCTTTCGAAAAATGGCCGAAATCCCTCATACGTCACGACGAAGTGGTGAGTTCAATCCAAAACGGTCGCTACATTTCCAAAAAGTACTTATGGGCCCAAAACGGACATCGTGTGCAAAAGTTACGCTCAATTCTTCGTACGCCGACAATCCAAGCGTTCCAAATGTGCAAGTGCTCATTCTTTCCAAAAATTGCCGAAATCCCTCATACGTTACGATGAAGTGGTGAGTTCAATCCAAAACAGTCGCTACATTTCCAATAAGTTCATATGGGCCCAAAACGGACGCCGTGTGCAAAAGTTATGCTCAATTCTTCGTTCGCGGATTCTCCAAGCGTTCTAAATATGCAAGTGCTCATTCCTTTGAAAAATGGCCAAAATCCCTCGTACGTCACGATGATGTTATGTGTTCAATTCGAAACGGTCGCTACATTTCCAAAAAGTACTTATGGGCCCAAAACGGACGCCGTTTGCAAAAGTTACGCTCAATTCTTCGTACGGCGACAATCCAACCGTTCCAAATATGCAAGTGCTCATTCTTCCGAAAAATGGCCGAAATCCCTCATACGTCACGATGAAATGGTGAGTTCAATCCAAAATAGTCGCTACATATCCAAAAAGTTCTTATGGGCCCAAAACGGACACCGTGTGCAAAAGTTACGCTCAATTCTTCATTCGCCGACTCTCCAAGCGTTCTAAATATGCAAGTGCTCATTCCTTTGAAAAATGGCCAAAATCCCTTGTACGTCACGATGAAGTTATGTGTTCAATCCAAAACGATCGCTACATTTTCAAAAAGTACTTATGGGCCCAAAACGGACACGTGTGCAAAAGTTACGCTCAATTCTTCGCATGCCAACAATCCAAGCGTTCCAAACATGCAAGTGCTCGTTCTTTTGAAAAATGGCCAAAATCCTTCGTACGTTACGACGAAGTGGTGAGTTCAATCCAAAACGGTCACTATATTTCCAAAAAGTACTTATGGACCCAAAACGGACACCGTGTGCAAAAGTTACGCTCAATTCTTCGTCCGTCGACTCTCCAAGCATTCTAAATATGCAAGTGCTCATTCTTTCGAAAAATGGCCAAAATCCCTCATACGTCACGACGAAGTGGTGAGCTCGATCCAAAACGGTCGCTACATTTCCAAAAAGTTCTTATGGGCCCAAAACGGACACCATGTGCAAAAGTTACGCTCAATTCTTCGTCCGCCGACTCTCCAAGCGTTCTAAATATACAAGCGCTCATTCTTTCAAAAATGGCCGAAATTCATCATACGTCATGACGAAGTGGTGAGTTCAATCCAAAACGGTCGCTACATTTCCAAAATGTACTTATGGGCCCAAAACGGACACCGTGTGCAAAAGTTACGGTCAATTCTTCGTACGTCAACAATCCAAACGTTCCAAATATGCAAGTGCTCATTCTTTCAAATAATGGCTGAACTCCCTCATACGTCACGACGAAGTGGTGAATTCAATCCAAAACGGTCGCTACATTTTCAAAAAGTTCTTATGGGCCCAAAATGGACACCGTGTGCAAAAGTTACGCTCAATTCTTAGTACGCCGACAATCCAAGCGTTCCAAATATGCAAGTGCTCATTCTTACGAAAAATGGCCGAAATCCCTCGTACGTTATGATGAAGTGGTGAGTTTAATCCAATACGGTCGCTGCACGGACAACGTGTGCAAATGTTACGCTCAATTCTTCGTACGCCGACAATCCAAGCGTTCCAAATATGCAAGTGCTCATTCTTTTTCGAAAAATGGCCGAAGTCCCTCGTACGTCAGGATGAAGTGGTGAGTTCAATCCAAAACGGTCGCTACATTTCCAAAAAGTTCTTACGGGCCCAAAACGGTCGCCGTGTGCAAAAGTTATGCTCAATTCTTCGTACGCCGAAAATCCAAGCGTTCAAAATATGCAAGTGCTCATTCTTTCCAAAAATGGCCGAAATCCCTCGTACGTCATGATGAAGTGGTGAGTTCAATCCAAATCGATCGCTACATTTCCAAAAAGTACTTATGGGCCCAAAACGGACTCCGTGTGCAAAAGTTACGCTCAATTCTTCGTACGCCGACAATCAAAGCGTTCCAAATATGCAAGTGCTCTTTCTTTCCAAAAATGGCCAAAATCCCTCATACGTCACGACGAAGTGGTGAGCCAGTTCTTTTACATCTAAGCCAGCAGCTGGGGATAGAACAAGGAAGTTTGAAAGCTTTTACTCTCCCCCTTTCTTCTGGGGGACTCATAGAATATGCTTCCTCTCATAGGGAGTAGGGTGAATAGGCAAGATTTGCATTTATCTTTCAATTCAAAACGGTCGCGACATTTCCCAAAAGTTCTTATGGGCCCAAAACGGACACCGTGTGTAAAAGTTACACTCAATTCTTCGTCCGCCGACTCTCCAAGCGTTCTAAATATGCAAGTGTTCATTCTTTCGAAAAATGGCCAAAATCCCTCGTACGTCACGATGAAGTCGTGTTTTTAATCCAAAACGATCGCTACATTTCCAAAAAGTACTTATGGGCCCAAAACGGACGCGTGTGCAAAAGTTACGCTCAATTCTTCGTACGCCGACAATCCAACCGATCCAAATATGCAAGTGCTCATTATTTTGAAAAATGGTCGAAATCCCTCATACGTCACGATGAAGTGTTGAGTTCAATCCAAAACGGTCGCTACATTTCCAAAAAGTACTTATGGGCCCAAAACGGACAACGAGTGCAGAAGTTACGCTCAATTCTTCGTTTGTTGACTCTCCAAGCATTCTAAATATGCAAGTGCTCATTCTTTAGAAAAATTACCAAAATCCACCGTGCGTCACGACGAAGTGGTGAGTTCAAACCAAAACGGTCGCTACATTTCCAAAAAGTTCTTATGGGTCCAAAACGAACACCGTGTGCAAAAGTTACGCTCAATTCTTCGTCCGTCGACTCTCCAAGCGTTCTAAATATACAAGCGCTCATTCCTTCGAAAAATGGCCAAAATCACTCGTACCTCACGACGAAGTGGTGAGTTCAATCCAAAACGGTCGCTACATTTCCAAAAAGTACTTATGGGCCCAAAACGGACACCGTGTGCAAAAGTTACGCTCAATTCTTCGTACCTCGACAATCCAGGCGTTCCAAATAAGCAAGTGCTCATTCTTTTGAAAAATGGCCGAACTCCCTCATGCGTCACAACGAAGTGGTGAGTTCAATCCAAAACGGTCGCTACATTTCCAAAATGTTCTTATGGGCCCAAAACGGACATCGTGTGCAAAAGTTGCGCTCAACTCTTCGTCCGTCGACTCTCCAAGCATTCTAAATATAAAAGTGCTCATTCTTTCGAAAAATGGCCGAAATCCCTCGTACGTCACGATGAAGTGGTGAGTTCAATCCAAAACGGTCGCTACATTTCCAAAAAGTTCTTATGGGCCAAAAACGGACACGGTGTGCAAAAGTTACGCTCAATTCTTTGTACGCCAACAATCCAAGCGTTCCAAATATGCAAGTGCTTATTCTTTCGAAAAATGGCCGAAATCCCTCGTAGGTCACGACGAAGTGGTGAGTTCAATCCAAAACGGTCGCTACATTTCCAAAAAGTACTTATGGGCCCAAAACGGACGCCGTGTGCAAAAGTTACGCTCAATTCGTCGTACGCCGACAATCCAAGCGTTCCAAATATACAAGTACTCATTCTTTCGAAAAATGGCCGAAATCCCTCGTAGGTCACGACGAAGTGGTGAGTACAATCCAAAACGGTCGCTACATTGCCAAAAAGTACTTATGGGCCTAAAACGGACGCCGTGTGCAAAAGTTACGCTCAATTCTTCGTACGCCGACAATCCATGCGTTCCAAATATGCAAGTGCTCATTCTTTTGAAAAATGGCCAAAATCCCTCATACGTTACGACGAAGTGGTGAGTTTAATCCAAAATGGTCGCTGCATTTCCAATAAGTTCATATGGGCCCAAAACGGACACCGTGTGCAAAAGTTACGCTCAATTCTTCGTACGCCAACAATCCAAGCGTTCCAAATATGCAAGTGCTAATTCTCTCCAAAAATGGCCGAAATCCCTCGTACGTCATGACGAAGTGGTGAGTTCAATCCAAAACGGTCGCTACATTTTCAAATAGTACTTATGGGCCCAAAACGGACGCCGTGTGCAAAAGTTACGCTCAATTCTTCGTACGCCGACAATCAAAGCTTTCCAAATATGCAAGTGCTCATTCTTTCCAAAAATGGCCGAAATCCCTCATACGTCACGACGAAGTGGTGAGTTCAATCCAAAACGGTCGCTACATTTCCCAAAAGTTCTTTTGGGCCCAAAATGGACACCGTGTGCAAATGTTACGCTCAATTCTTCGTCCGCCAACTCTCCAAGCATTCTAAATATGCAAGTGCTCATTCTTTAGAAAAATCGCCAAACTCCCACGTACGTCACGACGAAGTTGTATGTTCAATCCAACACGGTCGCTACATTTCCAAAAAGTTCTTATGGGCCCGAAACGGACACCGTGTGCAAAAGTTACGCTCAATTCTTCGTCCGTCGACTCTCCAAGCATTCTAAATATACAAGCGCTCATTCTTTCGAAAAATGGCTAAAATCCCTCATACGTCACGACCAAGTGGTGAGTTCAATCCAAAACGATCGCCACATTTTCAAAAAGTACTTATGGGCCAAAAATGGACGCGTGTGCAAAAGTTACGCTCAATTCTTCGTACGCCGACAATCCAACCGATCCAAATATGCAAGTGCTCATTATTTTGAAAAATGGTCGAAATCCCTCATACGTCGCGATGAAGTGTTGAGTTCAATCCAAAACGGTCGCTACATTTCCAAAAAGTACTTATGGGCCCAAAACGGACAACGAGTGCAGAAGTTACGCTCAATTCTTCGTCCGTCGACTCTCCAAGTGTTCTAAATATACAAGCGCTCATTCCTTCGAAAAATGGCCAAAATCACTCGTACCTCACGACGAAGTGGTGAGTTCAATCCAAAACGGTCGCTACATTTCCAAAAAGTACTTATGGGCCCAAAACGGACACCGTGTGCAAAAGTTACGCTCAATTCTTCGTACCTCGACAATCCAAGCGTTCCAAATAAGCAAGTGCTCATTCTTTTGAAAAATGGCCGAACTCCCTCATGCGTCACAACGAAGTGGTGAGTTCAATCCAAAACGGTCGCTACATTTCCAAAATGTTCTTATGGGCCCAAAATGGACATCGTGTGCAAAAGTTGCGCTCAACTCTTCGTCCGTCGACTCTCCAAGCATTCTAAATATAAAAGTGCTCATTCTTTCGAAAAATGGATTAAATCCCTCGTACGTCACGACGAAGTGGTGAGTTCAATCCAAAACGGTCGCTACATTTCCAAAAAGTTCTTATGGGCCCAAAACGGACACGGTGTGCAAAAGTTACGCTCAATTCTTCGTCCGCCAACTATCCAAGCATTCTAAATATGTAAGTGCTCATTCTTTAGAAAAATCGCCAAAATCCCACGTACGTCACGACGAAGTTGTATGTTCAATCCAACACGGTCGCTACATTTCCAAAAAATTCTTATGGGCCCGAAACGGACACCGTGTGCAAATGTTATGCTCAATTCTTCGTCCGCCGACTCTCCAAGCGTTCTAAATATACAAGCGCTCATTCTTTCGAAATATGGCCAAAATCCCTCGTACGTCACGACCAAGTGGTGAGTTCAATCCAAAACGGTCGCTACATTTCCAAAAAGTACTTATGGGCCAAAAATGGACACCGTGTGCAAAAGTTACGATCAATTCTTCGTACGCCAACAATCCAAGCGTTCAAAATATGCAAGGGCTCATTCTTTCCAAAAATGGCCAAAATAAATCACGACGAAGTGGAGAGTTCAATCCAAAACGATCGCAACATTTCGAAAAAGTTCTTATGGGCCCAAAACGGACACCGTGTGCAAAAGTTATGCTTAATTCTTCGTCCGCCGACTCTCCAAGCGTTCTAAATATGCAAGTGCTCATTCTTTCAAAAAATGGCCAAAATTCCTCGTACGTCATGATGAAGTTGTGAGTTCAATCCAAAATGGTCGCTACATTTCCAAAAAGTACTTATGGGCCCAAAACGGACATCATGTGCAAAAGGTACGCTCAATTCTTCGTACGCCGACAATCCAAGCGTTCCAAATATGCAAGTGCTCATTCTTTAGAAAAATACCTGAACTCTCCCATACGTCACGACGAAGTGATGAGTTCAATCCAAAATGGTCGCTACATTTCCAAAAAGTTCTTATGGGCCCAAAACGGACACCGTGTGCAAAAGTTACGCTCAATTCTTCGTCCGCCGACTCTCAAAACATTCAAAATATGCAAGTTCTCATTCTTTAGAAAAATCGCTAAAATCCCTCGTACGTCACGACGAAGTGGTGATTTCAATCCAAAACGGTCGCTACATTTCCAAAAAGTTCTTATGGGCCCAAAACGGACACCGTGCGCAAAAGTTACGCTCAATTCTTCGTACGTCGACAGTCAAAGCGTTCCAAATATGCAAGTGCTCATTCTTTCAAAAAATGGCCGAAATCCCTCATACGTTACGACGAAGTGGTGAGTTCAAACCAAAACGGTCGCTACATTTCCAAAAAGTTCTTATGGGTCTAAAACGAACACCGTGTGCAAAAGTTACGCTCAATTCTTCGTCCGTCGACTCTCCAAGCGTTCTAAATATACAAGCGCTCATTCCTTCGAAAAATGGCCAAAATCACTCGTACCTCACGATGAAGTGGTGAGTTCAATCCAAAACGGTCGCTACATTTCCAAAAAGTACTTATGGGCCCAAAACGGACACCGTGTGCAAAAGTTACGCTCAATTCTTCGTACCTCGACAATCCAAGCGTTCCAAATAAGCAAGTGCTCATTCTTTTGAAAAATGGCCGAACTCCCTCATGCGTCACAACGAAGTGGTGAGTTCAATTCAAAACGGTCGCTACATTTCCAAAATGTTCTTATGGGCCCAAAACGGACATCGTGTGCAAAAGTTGCGCTCAACTCTTCGTCCGTCGACTCTCCAAGCATTCTAAATATAAAAGTGCTCATTCTTTCGAAAAATGGCCGAAATCCCTCGTACGTCACGACGAAGTGGTGAGTTCAATCCAAAATGGTCGCTACATTTCCAAAAAGTTCTTATGGGCCCAAAACGGACACGGTGTGCAAAAGTTACGCTCAATTCTTCGTCCGCCAACTCTCCAAGCATTCTAAATATGCAAGTGCTCATTCTTTAGAAAAATCGCCAAAATACAACGTACGTCACGATGAAGTTGTATGTTCAATCCAACACGGTCGCTACATTTCCAAAAAGTTCTTATGGGCCCGAAACGGACACCGTGTGCAAATGTCATGCTCAATTCTTCGTCCGCCGACTCTCCAAGCGTTCTAAATATACAAGCGCTCATTCTTTCGAAATATGGCCAAAATCCCTCGTACATCACGACCAAGTGGTGAGTTCAATCCAAAACGGTCGCTACATTTCCAAAAAGTACTTATGGGCCAAAAATGGACGCCGTGTGCAAAAGTTACGATCAATTCTTCGTACGCTGACAATCCAAGCGTTCGAAATATGCAAGGGCTCATTCTTTCCAAAAATGGCCGAAATCCCTCATAAATCACGACGAAGTGGAGAGTTCAATCCAAAACGGTCGTAACATTTCCAAAAAGTTCTTATGGGCCTAAAACGGACACCGTGTGCAAAAGTTACGCTTAATTCTTCGTCCCCCGACTCTCCAAGCGTTCTAAATATGCAAGTGCTCATTCTTTCAAAAAATGGCCAAAATTCCTCGTACGTCACGATGAAGTTGTGAGTTCAATCCAAAACGGTCGCTACATTTCCAAAAAGTACTTATGGGCCCAAAATGGACATCGTGTGCAAAAGGTACGCTCCATTCTTCGTACGCCGACAATCCTAGCGTTCCAAATATGCAAGTGCTCATTCTTTCGAAAAATACCTGAACTCTCCCATACGTCACGACGAAGTGATGAGTTCAATCCAAAATGGTCGCTACATTTCCAAAAAGTTCTTATGGGCCCAAAACGAACACCGTGTACAAAAGTTACGCTCAATTCTTCGTCCGTCGACTCTCAAAACATTCAAAATATGCAAGTTCTCATTCTTTAGAAAAATCGCTAAAATCCCTCGTACGTCACGACGAAGTGGTGAGTTCAATCCAAAATGGTCGCTACATTTCCAAAAAGTTCTTATGGGCCCAAAACGGACACCGTGCGCAAAAGTTACGCTCAATTCTTCGTACGTCGACAGTCAAACCGTTCCAAATATGCAAGTACTCATTCTTTCAAAAAATGGCCGAAATCCCTCATACGTTACGACGAAGTGGTGAGTTCAATCCAAAACGGTCGCTACATTTCCAAAAAGTTCTTATGGGCCAAAAACAGACACCGTGCGCAAAAGTTACGCTCAATTCTTCGTACGTCGACAATCAAAGCATTCCAAACATGCAAGTGCTCATTCTTTCGAAAAATGGCCGAAATCCCTCATACGTTGCAATGAAGTGATGAGTTCAATCCAAAACGGTCGCTACATTTTCAATAAGTTCATACGGGCCCAAAACGGACACCGTGTGAAAAAGTTATGGTTAATTCTTCGTACGCCGACAATCCAAGCGTTCCCAATATGCAAGTGCTCATTCTTTCGAAAAATGGCCGAAATCCCTCCTCCGTTACGACGAAGTTGTGAGTTCAATCCTAAACGGTCGCTACATTTCCAATAAGTTCATATGGGCCCAAAACTAACACCGTGTGCAAAAGTTACGCTCAATTCTTCGTGCGCCGACAATCCAAGCGTTCTAAATATGCAAGTGCTCATTCTTTCGAAAAAGGCTGAAATCCCTCGTGCGTTAGGACGAAGTGGTGAGTTCAATCCAAAACGGTCGCTACATTCCCAAAAAGTACTTATGGGCCAAAAACGGACGCCGTGTGCAAAAGTTACGCTCAATTCTTCGTACGTCGACAATCCAATCGTTCCAAATATGCAAGTGCTCATTCTTTCCAAAAATGGCCGAAATCCCTCATACGTCACGACGAAGTGGTGAGTTCAATCCAAAACTACCGTAACGTTTCCAAAAAGTTCTTATGGGCCCAAACGGACACCGTGTGAAAAAGTTACGATCAATTCTTCGTCCGTCGACTCTCCAAGCGTTCTAAATATGCAAGTCCTCATTCTTTCGAAAAATTTCCAAAATCCCTCGTACATCACGATGAAGTTGTGAGTTCAATCCAAAACGGTCGCTACATTTTCAAAAAGTTCTTATGGGCCCAAAACGGACGCTCAATTCTTCGTACGTCGACAATCAAAGCGTTCCAAATATGCAAGTTCTCATTCTTTCGAAAAATGGCCGAAATCCCTCATACGTTACCACGAAGTGGTGAGTTCAATCCAAAACGGTCGCTACATTTCCAATAAGTTCATATGGGCCCAAAACGGACACCGTGTGCAAAAGTTACACTCAATTCTTCGTCCGTCGACTCTCCAAGCGTTCTAAATATACAAGCTCTCATTCCTTCAAAAAAATGGCCTAAATCACTCGTACGTCGCGACGAAGTTGTGAGTTCAATCCAAAATGGTCGCTACATTTCCAAAAAGTACTTATGGGCCCAAAATGGACACCGTGTGCAAAAGTTACGCTCAATTCTTCGTACCCGACAATCCAAGCGTTCCAAATATGCAAGTGCTCATTCTTTCAAAAAATGGCCGAACTCCCTCATACGTCACGACGAAGTGTTGAGTTCAATCCAAAACGGCCGCTACATTTCCAAAATGTTCTTATGGGCCCAAAACGGACATCGTGTGCAAAAGTTACGCTCAATTCTTCATCCGCCGACTCTCCAAGCGTTCTAAACATACAAGCGCTCATTCTTTTGAAAAATGGCCAAAATCCCTCGTACGTCACAACGAAGTGGTGAGTTCAATCCAAAACGGCCGCTACATTTCCAAACTGTTCTTATGGGCCCAAAACGGACACCGTGTCAAAAAGTTACGCTCAATTCATCGTACGCCGAAAATCCAAGCGTTCTAAATATACAAGCGCTCATTCTTTCGAAAAATGGCCAAAATCCCTCGTGCGTCACGACAAAGTGGTGAGTTCAGTCCAAAACGGTCGCTACATTTTCAAAAAGTACTTATGGGCCCAAAACGGACACCGTGTGCAAAAGTTA
>NW_019265239.1:0-1252 GCF_002742605.1 Olea europaea var. sylvestris
CCATTATTTGGGAAAAATAATATTTTTAAATGTAATTTTTAGGAAAATATGTGATTAAAAAGTAGAAAAAAATTTTGAATTTACATAGAGATAAAATTTTATATGTAAATATGTGGTAGAAAATGAGTATGTAAAAAAATAAATAAATAAGTTCAGGTAAAAGGCGACATAATTACTGCCAAAACCTTTTCAATTTTTTTGAGGTAATTCTATTACATAAGAGGTGACTTTCGAAGAAAGAACAGAAAACGCGTAAAAAAAGGTGCATGAAAATGAGAAATATTTTTTTAAGATCAATTGAGAATCTGACTTCATTTCAAATGATGTCCCATCTTTCCTAGTATTATTCTCATGTGAAAAACACGTTTAACTTGATCGATTCGATCATTCGTCCAATTAAGAGTCACCTAACTCGACTATTTTATGGAGCTATTCAATAAACATTTGGCAAAGATTGCCAAGCTAAGTAGTCGACCATTTCTTCGAGTCGGTGCAATAAATACTTGATCAATTTGACATTCTTTGGAGCATGTTGAACAGTCAAGCTTGAATGATCAGTCAATGGTGTGTTTGAGACCCACACATGTAATCAATTCGCAGCTTTCCATCTACTTTCTTGTCTAGAGGGCTACCAGCCTTCCTCTTACGATTGGCTAACCTTGGTGACTGATATCCCCTGTCGTCATCAAATGGTTCGACTTCCCCTTCTTCTACAGTGTGAAAATCATCCGCATGCCCATATCCAGAAGGGCGATGGGAGTTTTCGTGCTCTGACTTGTTTGTAGATTTGGACCAGCTCCTTTTGTTTTCTAGCTTAATCTTGTCGAACTCACCAGGCAATTCAACATCCTCCAGTTCTCTCTCGAGCTCGTCCATATGGTCTGTTTTACGATTTATGTCTCCACGGGCTTTCCTCCGCTCAAGAGCTGCTTTAACCTTCTCTTTATCAATCTTTTTTATAGCATCTTGAGGTGATTGGGAAACTGTACCATCCTTGGGAGCCAAAGTTCTGCTACTGTATTTATCCTTCAATTCCACTGTATTCCTTGTTTCAAATCCCCCCAAACTCCTGTCTCGATCTTCATCAACATGTTCATCAGACCTGAACCTTGATTTATTCTGGATCTCCCCTAAGTTCCCCTTATCAGGCAATCCTTCTCGTTGATGGTGTTGGAAGTCATCAATATCATCATCTCCCTCATGATCTGGAATGCTTTCCATTTCAACGTACCCATAGTCATTGTCTCGAGTC
>NW_019265239.1:9981-10738 GCF_002742605.1 Olea europaea var. sylvestris
AAAAAAAAAAATTGCATTCACGAGCACTTCCCATAAACCATCCAGTTTTAATATTCTAAAGAAATGTTAAAAAAGTGAAGTATTATTTTAATCTTGTTGGAGACAACTTTCTAAAAAATCGCACGTCTGGGTGTCGGGTTCTCCATAGATTTCTATTGATAATTAATATTATCAGCTACTCCTGTTCTATCTCACATATATAAATTCTCATTAGTCCTGTTCTACATTCAAATTACGGTTCTATTTCTGCCAGGCCATTTTGTCAAATATGTTTTTCCAATTTTGAGCATTAAATGACATATTATATGGCTACTCTATGTGTATTCTAAACACACCATAACACATATTCTATGTCTCAATTACTTTTCTTCACTAATCTCTACTACAATAAACCAGCTCACTAATACTATTAATAAATAAAATACCTAATGGAACTGCATCTTAATTTCAAAGACCAAAAGTAACTGGAAGCATTATTTAATCATCAGTTAACCTACTTAATCAAAATCGCAAGATAGTACTTTCATTTGAGCTAAAACTCTATTCGATGCACGTCAATGGTTTTTTTCCTTCAGATTTCGGTCGTGAAAACTACACATTTTTCCCCATCATGGTTATATATCCTTCAAAAAAATTACTTCCATAGTTAGTGCTCCAAGTAGGTTCTAACTTCTGTGTGCAGATATTCTACTACTCTCACCTAAAACTTCATCATGTGATTTCTGATATGATAAAATAATTATTCTCTAGTAGTTCC
>NW_019265240.1:0-10737 GCF_002742605.1 Olea europaea var. sylvestris
CATACGTCACGATGAAGTTTTGAGTTCAATCCAAAACGGTCGCTACATTTCCAAAAAGTACTTATGGGCCGAAAACGGACACCTTGTGCAAAAGTTACGCTAAATTCTTCGTACGCCGACAATTAAAGCGTTCCAAATATGCAAGTGCCCATTCTATTGAAAAATGGCCGAAATCCCTCCTACGTCACGACGAATTGGTGAGTTCAATCCAAAACGGTCGCTACATTTCCAGAAAGTAATTATGGGCCTAAAACTGACACCGTGTGCATAAGTTACGCTAAATTCTTCGTACGCCGACAATTAAAGCGTTCCAAATATGCAAGTGCTCATTCTTTTGAAATATGGCTGAAATCCCTCATACGTCACGATGAAGTGGTGAGTTCAATCGAAAATGGTCGCTACATTTCCAAAAAGTACTTATGGGCCGAAAACGGACCCCGTGAGCAAAAGTTACGCTCAATTCTTCGAACGTCAACAATCCAAGCGCTCCAAATATGCAAGTGCTCATTCTTTCAAAAAATGGCCAAAATCCCTCGTACGTCACGACGAAGTGGTGAGTTCAATCGAAAATGGTCGCTACATTTCCAAAAAGTTCTTATGGGCCCAAAATGGACACCGTGTGCATAAGTTACGCTCAATTCTTCGAACGTCAACAATCCAAGCTCTCCAAATATGCAAGTGCTAATTCTTTAGGAAAATAGCCAAAATCCCTCATACGTCACGACGAAGTTTTGAGTTCAATCCAAAACGGTCGCTACATTTCCAGAAAGTACTTATGGGCCGAAAACGGACACCGTGTGCAAAAGTTACGCTTAATTCTTTGTACGCCGACAATTAAAGCGTTCCAAATATGCAAGTGCTCATCCGTTTGAAAAATGTCCGAAATCCCTCATACGTCACGACGAAGTTTTGAGTTCAATCCAAAACGGTCGCTACATTTCCAAAAAGTAATTATGGGCCGAAAACGGACACCGTGTGCAAAAGTTACGCTAAATTCTTCGTACGCCGACAATTACAGCGTTCCAAATACGCAAGTGCTCATTCTTTTGAAAAATGGCCGAAATCCCTCATACGTCACGACGAAGTGGTGAGTTCAATCCAAAACGGTCGCTACATTTCCAAAAAATACTTATGGGCCGAAAACGGACACGGTGCGCAAAAGTTACGCTAAATTCTTCGTACGCTGACAATTCAAGCGTTCCAAATATGCAAGTGCTCGTTCTATTGAAAAATGGCTGAAATTTCTCATACGTCACGACGATGTTGTGAGTTCAATCCAAAACTGTCGCTACATTTCCAAAAAGTTCTTATGGGCCCAAAATTGACACCGTGTGCATAAGTTACGCTCAATTCTTCGAACGTAAACAATCCAAGCGCTCCAAATATGCAAGTGCTCATTCTTTCAAAAAATGGCCGAAATCCCTCATACGTCACGACGAAGTGGTGAGTTCAATCCAAAACGGTCGCTACATTTCCAAAAAGTACTTATGGGCCGAAAACGGACACCGTGTGCAAAAGTTACGCTAAATTCTTCGTACGCCGACAATTCAAGCGTCCAAATATGTAAGTGCTCCTTCTTTTGAAAAATGGCTTCAATCCCTCATACGTCACGACGAAGTGGTGGGTTCAATCCAAAACGGTCGCTACATTTCCAAAAAGTTCTTATGGGCCCGAAATGGACACCGTGTGCATAAGTTACGCTCAATTCTTCGAACATCAACAATCCAAGCGCTCCAAATATCAAGTGCTAATTCTTTAGAAAAATAGTCTAAATCCCTCATACGTCACGATGAAGTAGTGAGTTCAATCCAAAACGGTCGCTACATTTCCAAAAAGTACTTATGGCCCGAAAATGGACACCGTGTGCAAAAGTTACGCTAAATTCTTCGTACGCCGACAATTAAAGCGTTCCAAATATGCAATTGCTCACTCTTTTGAAAAATGGCCGAAATCCCTCATACATCATGATGAAGTGGTGAGTTCAATAAAAACGGTCGCTACAATTCCAAAAAGTACTTATGGGCCGAAAACGGACACCGTGTGCAAAAGTTACGCTAAATTCTTCGTACGCTGACAATTCAAGCGTTCCAGATATGCTAGTGCTCCTTCTTTTGAAAATTGGCCGAAATCCCTCGTAAGTCACAACGAAGTGGTGAGTTCAATCAAAAACGGTCGCTACATTTCCAAAAAGTACTTATGGGCCGAAAACGGACACCGTGTGCAAAAGTTACGCTAAATTCTTCGTACGTCGACAATTCAAGCGTTCCAAATATGCAAGTGCTCATTCTTTTGAAAAATGGCTTCAATCCCTCATACATCACGACGAAGTGGTGGGTTCAATCCAAAACGGTCGCTACATTTCCAAAAAGTTCTTATGGGCCCGAAATGGACACCGTGTTCAAAAGTTACGCTCAATTCTTCGAACGTCAACAATCCAAGCGCTGCAAATATGCAAGTGCTAATTCTTTAGAAAAATAGCCAAAATCCATCATAGGTCACGACGAAGTTTTGAGTTCAATCAAAAACGGTCGCTACAATTCCAAAAAGTACTTATGGGCCGAAAACGGACATCGTGTGCAAAAGTTACGCTAAATTCTTCGTACGCCGACAATTAAAGCGTTCCAAACATGCAAGTGCTCATTCTTTTGAAAAATGGCCGAAATCGCTCATACGTCACGACGAAGTGGTGAGTTCAATCCAAAACGGTCGCTACATTTCCAAAAAGTACTTATGGCCCGAAAACGGACACCGTGTGCAAAAGTTACGCTAAATTCTTCGTACGCCGACAATTAAAGCGTTTCGAGTATGCAAGTGCCCATTCTTTTGAAAAATGACCGAAATCCCTCATATGTCATGATGAATTGGTGAGTTCAATCCAAAACGGTCGCTACATTTCCAAAAAGTACTTATGGGCCGAAAACGGACACCGTGTGCAAAAGTTACGCTAAATTCTTCGTACGCCGACAATTCAAGCGTTCCAAATATGCTAGTGCTCCTTCTTTTGAAAAATGGCCAAAATCCCTCATAAGTCACGACGAAGTGGTGGGTTCAATCCAAAACGGTCGCTATATTTCCAAAAAGTTCATATGGGCCCAAAATGGACACCGTGTGCATAAGTTACGCTCAATTCTTCGAACGTCAACCATCCAAGCACTGCAAATATGCAAGTGCTAATTCTTTAGAAAAATAGCTGAAATTCCTCATACGTCACGACGAAGTTTTGAGTTCAATCCAAAACGGTCGCTACATTTCCAAAAAGAACTTATGGGCCGAAAACGGACACCGTGTGCAAAAGTTACGCCAAATTCTTCGTACGTCGACTATTCAAGCGTTCCAAATATGCAAGTGCTCATTCTTTTGAAAAATGTCTGAAATCCCTCATATGTCATGACGAAGTGGTGAGTTCAATCCAAAACGGCCGCTACATTTCCAAAACGTGCTTATGGGCCGAAAACGGACACCGTGTGCAAAAGTTACGCTAAATTCTTCGTACGCCGACTATTCAAGCGTTCCAAATATGCAAGTGCTCATTCTTTTGAAAAATGTCTGAAATCCCTCATATGTCACGATGAAGTGGTGAGTTCAATCCAAAACGATCGCTACATTTCCAAAAAGTTCTTATGGGCCCAAAATTGACACCGTGTGCATAAGTTACGCTCAATTCTTCGAACTTAAACAATCCAAGCGCTCCAAATATGCAAGTGCCCATTCTTTCAAAAAATGGCCGAAATCCCTCATACGTCACGACGAAGTGGTGAGTTCAATCCAAAACGGTCGCTACAGTTCCAAAAAGTACTTATGGGGCGAAAACGGACACCGTGTGCAAAGGTTACGCTAAATTCTTCGTACGCCGACAATTCAAGCGTTCCAAATATACAAGTGCTCGTTCTATTGAAAAATGGCCGAAATTTCTCATAAATCACGACGATGTTGTGAGTTCAATCCAAAACTGTCGTTACATTTCCAAAAAGTTCTTATTGGCCCAAAATGGACACCGTGTGCATAAGTTACGCTCAATTCTTCGAACGTCAACAATCCAAGCGCTCCAAATATGCAAGTGCTCATTCTTTTGAAAAATGACCGAAATCCCTCTTACGTCACGACGAAGTGGTGAGTTCAATCCAAAACGGTCGCTACATTTCCAAAAAGTTCTTATGGGCCCAAAATTGACACCGTGTGCATAAGTTACGCTCAATTCTTCGAACGTAAACAATCCAAGCGCTCCAAATATGCAAGTGCTCATTCTTTCAAAAAATGGCCGAAATCCCTCATACGTCACGACGAAGTGGTGAGTTCAATCCAAAACGGTCGCTACATTTCCAAAAAGTACTTATGGGCCGAAAACGGACACCGTGTGCAAAAGTTACGCAAAATTCTTCGTACGCCGACAATTAAAGCGTTCAAAATATGCAACTGCTCATTCTTTTGAAAAATGGCCGAAATCCCTCATACGTCATGATGAAGTGGTGAGTTCAATAAAAACGGTCGCTACAATTCCAAAAAGTACTTATGGGCCGAAAACGGACACCGTGTGCAAAAGTTACGCTAAATTCTTCGTATGCTGACAATTTAAGCGTTCCAGATATGCTAGTGCTCCTTCTTTTGAAAAATGGCCAAAATCCCTCGTAAGTCACGACGAAGTGGTGAGTTCAATCAAAAACGGTCGCTACACTTCCAAAAAGTACTTATGGGCCGAAAACGGACACCGTGTGCAAAAGTTACGCTAAATTCTTCGTACGTCGACAATTCAAGCGTTCCAAATATGCAAGTGCTCATTCTTTTGAAAAATGGCTTCAATCCCTCAGACGTCACGACGAAGTGGTGGGTTCAATCCAAAACGGTCGCTACATTTCCAAAATGTTCTTATGGGCCCGAAATGGACACTGTGTGCATAAGTTACGCTCAATTCTTCAAACATCAACAATCCAAGCGCTCCAAATATCAAGTGCTAATTCTTTAGAAAAATAGCCGAAATCCCTCATACGTCACGACGAAGTTTTGAGTTCAATACAAAACGGTCGCTACATTTCCAAAAAGTACTTATGGGCCGAAAATGGACAACGTGTGGAAAAGTTACGCTAAATTCTTCGTACGCCGACTATTCAAGTGTTCCAAATATGCAAGTGCTCATTCTTTTGAAAAATGTCTGAAATCCCTCATATGTCACGACGAAGTGGTGAGTTCAATCCAAAACGGCCGCTACATTTCCAAAAAGGTCTTATGGTTCCAAAATGGACACCTTGTGCATAAGTTACGCTCATTTCTTCGAACATCAACAATCCAAGCGCTCCAAATATGCAAGTGCTAATTCTTTAGAAAAATAGCCGAAATCCCTCATACGTCACGACGAAGTAGTGAGTTCAATCCAAAACGGTCGCTACATTTCCAAAAAGTACTTATGGCCCGGAAATGGACACCGTGTGCAAAAGTTACGCTAAATTCTTCGTCCGCCGACAATTAAAGCGTTCCAAATATGTAACAGCTCATTCTTTTGAAAAATGGCCGAAATCCCTCATACGTCATGATGAAGTGGTGAGTTCAATCAAAAACGGTCGCTACAATTCCAAAAAGTACTTATGGGCCGAAAACGGACACCGTGTGCAAAAGTTACGCTAAATTCTTCGTACGCCGACAATTCAAGCGTTCCAAATATGCTAGTGCTCCTTCTTTTGAAAAATGGCCGAAATCCCTCATAAGTCACGACGAAGTGGTGGGTTCAATCCAAAACGGTCGCTATATTTCCAAAAAGTTCTTATGGGCCCAAAATGGACACCGTGTGCATAAGTTACGCTCAATTCTTCGAACGTCAACAATCCAAGCGCTCCAAATATGCAAGTGCTAATTCTTTAGAAAAATAGCCGAAATCCCTCATACGTCACGACGAAGTAGTGAGTTCAATCCAAAACGATCGCTACAATTCCAAAAAGTACTTATGGCCCGAAAATGGACACCGTGTGCAAAAGTTACGCTAAATTCTTCGTACGCCGACAATTACAGCGTTTCGAGTATGCAAGTGCCCATTCTTTTGAAAAATTACCGAAATCCCTCATATGTCATGATGAATTGGTGAGTTCAATCCAAAAAGGTCGCTACATTTCCAAAAAGTACTTATGGGCCGAAAACGGACACCGTGTGCAAAAGTTACGCTAAATTCTTCGTACGCCGACAATTCAAGCGTTCCAAATATGCTAGTGCTCCTTCTTTTGAAAAATGGCCGAAATCCCTCATAAGTCACGACGAAGTGGTGGGTTCAATCCAAAACGGTCGCTATATTTCCAAAAAGTTCATATGGACCCAAAATGGAAACCGTGTGCATAAGTTACGCTCAATTCTTCGAACGTCAACAATCCAAGCTCCAAATATGTAAGTGTTCATTCTTTTGAAAAATGGCCAAAATCCCTCATACGTCACGACGAAGTGGTGAGTTCAATCCAAAACGGTCGCTACATTTATAAAAAGTTCTTATGGGCCCAAAATGGACACCGTGTGCATAAGTTACGCTCAATTCTTCGAACGTCAACAATCCAAGCGCTCCAATATGCAAGTGCTCATTCTTTTGAAAAATGACCGAAATCCCTCTTACGTCACGACGAAGTGGTGAGTTCAATCCAAAACGGTCGCTACATTTCCAAAAAGTTCTTATGGGCCCAAAATGGACACCGTGTGCATAAGTTACGCTCAATTCTTCGAACGTAAACAATCCAAGCGCTCCAAATATGCAAGTGCTCATTCTTTCAAAAAATGGCCGAAATCCCCCATACGTCAGGACTAAGTGGTGATTTCAATCCAAAATGGTCGCTACATTTCCAAAAAGTACTTATGGGCCGAAAACGGACACCGTGTGCAAAAGTTACGCTAAATTCTTCGTACGCCGACAATTTAAGCGTTCCAAATATGCAAGTGCTCATTCATTTGAAAAATGGCCAAAATCCCTCATACCTCACGACGAAGGGGTGAGTTCAATCCAAAACGATCGCTACATTTTCAAAAAGTTCTTATGGGCCCAAAATGGACACAGTGTGCATAAGTTACGCTCAATTCTTCGAACGTCAACAATCCAAGCACCAAATATGCAAGTGCTCATTCTTTTGAAAAATGGCCAAAATCCCTCATACATCACGACGAAGTGGTGAGTTCAATCCAAAATGGTCCCTACATTTCCAAAAAGTTCCTATGGGACCAAAACGGACACCGTGTGCAAAAGTTACGCTAAATTCTTCGTACGCCGACAATTCAAGCTTTCCAAATATGCAAGTGCTCGTTCTTTTGAAAAATGGCCGAAATCCCTCATACGTCACGACGAAGTGGTGAGTTTAATCCAAAACGTTCGCTACATTTCCCAAAAGTTCTTATGGGCCCAAAATGGACACCGTGTGCATAAATTGCGCTCAATTCTTCGAACGTCAATAATCCAAGCGCTCCAAATATGCAAGTGCTAATTCTTTAGAAAAATAGCCGAAATCCCTCATACGTCACGACGAAGTTTTGAGTTAAATCCAAAATGGTCGCTACATTTCCAAAAAGTACTTATGGGCCGAACACGGACACCGTGTGCCAAAGTTATGCTAAATTCTTCGTACATCGACAATTAAAGCGTTCCAAATATGCAAGTGCTCATTCTTTTGAAAAATGGTCGAAATCCCTCATACGTCACGACGAAGTTTTGAGTTCAATCCAAAACAGTCGCTACTTTTCCAAAAAGTACTTATGGGCCGAAAACGGACATCGTGTGCAAAAGTTACGCTAAATTCTTCGTACGTCGACAATTCAAGCGTTCCAAATATGCAAGTGCTCAATCTTTTGAAAAATGGCGGAAATCCCTCATACGTCACGACGAAGTGGTGAGTTCAATCCAAAACGACCGCTAAATTTCCAAAAAGTTCTTATGCGCCCAAAATGGACACTGTGTGCATAAGTTACGCTCAATTCTTCGAACGTCAACAATCCAAGAGCTCCAAATATGCAAGTGCTCATTCTTTCGAAAAATGACCGAAATCCCTCATACCCCCCGACGAAGTGGTGAGTTCCATCCAAAACGGTCGCTACATTTCCAAAAAGTTCTTATGGGCCCAAAATGGACACCGTGTGCATAAGTTACGCTCAATTCTTCGAACGTCAACAATCCAAGCACTCCAAATATGCAAGTGCTCATTCTTTTGAAAAATGACCGAAATCCCTCATACCTCATGACGAAGTGGTGAGTTCCATCCAAAACGGTCGCTACATTTCCAAAAAGTTCTTATGGGCCCAAAATGGACACCGTGTGCATAAGTTACGCTCAATTCTTCGAACGTCAACAATCCAAGCTCCAAATATGTAAGTGCTCATTCTTATGAAAAATGGCCAAAATCCCTCATACATCACGACGAAGTGGTGAGTTCAATCCAAAACGGTCGCTACATTTCCAAAAAGTTCTTATGGGCCGAAAACGGACACCGTGTGCAAAAGTTACGCTAAATTCTTTGTACGCCGACAATTCTAGCGTTCCGAATATGCAAGTGCTCATTCTTTTGAAAGATGGCCGAAATCCCTCATACCTCACGACGAAGTGGTGAGTTCAATCCAAAACAGTCGCTACATTTTCAAAAAGTTCTTATGGGCCCAAAATGGACACCGTGTGCATAAGTTACGCTCAATTCTTCAAACTTCAACAATCCAAGCTCCAAATATGCAAGTGCTCATTCTTTTGAAAAATGGCTGAAATCCCTCATACGTCACGACGAAGTGGTGAGTTCAATCCAAAACGGTCGCTACATTTCCAAAAAGTTCCTATGGGCCCAAAACGGACACCGTGTTCAAAAGTTACGCTAAATGCCTCGTACGCCGACAATTCAAGCATTCCAAATATGCAAGTGCTCATTCTTTTGAAAAATGGCCGAAATCCCTCATACGTCACGACGAAGTGGTGAGTTCAATCCAAAACGGTCGCTACATTTCCAAAAAGTTCTTATGGGCCCAAAATGAACACCGTGTGCATAAGTTACGCTCAATTCTTCGAACGTCAACAACCCAAGCGCTCCAAATATACAAGTGCTAATTCTTTAGAAAAATAGCCAAAATCCCTCATACGTCACGACGAAGTTGTGAGTTCAATCCAAAATGGTCGCTACATTTCCAAAAAGTTCCCATGGGCCCAAAACGGACATCGTGGGCAAAAGTTACGCTAAATTCCTCGTACGCCGACAATTAAAGCGTTCCAAATATGCAAGTGCTCATTTTTTTGAAAAATGGCTGAAATCCCTCATAAGTCACGACGAAGGGGTGAGTTCAATCCAAAACGGTCGCTACATTTCCAAAAAGTTCTTATGGGCCCAAAATGGACACCGTGTGTATAAGTTACGCTCAATTCTTCGAACATCAACAATCCAAGCACTCCAAATATGCAAGTGCTAATTCTTTAGAAAAATAGCCGAAATCCCTCATACATCACGACGAAGTTTTGAGTTCAATCCAAAACGGTCGCTACATTTCCAAAAAGCACTTATGGGTCAAAACGGACACCGTGTGCAAAAGTTACGCTAAATTTTTCGTACGTCGACAATTCAAGCGTTCCAAATATGCAAGTGTTCATTCTTTTGAAAAATGGCGGAAATCCCTCATACGTCACGACGAAGTGGTGAGTTCAATCCAAAACGGCCGCTACATTTCCAAAAAGGTCTTATGGGCCCAAAATGGACATCGTGTGCATAAATTACGCTCAATACTTCGAACATCAACAATCCAAGCGCTCCAAATATGCAAGTGCTCATTCTTTCAAAAAATGGCCGAAATCCCTCATACGTCAGGACGAAGTGGTGAGTTCAATCCAAAACGGTCGCTACATTTCCAAAAAGTACTTATGGCCTGGAAACGGACACCGTGTGCAAAAGTTACGCTAAATTCTTCGTACACCGACAATTTAAGCGTTCCAAATATGCAATTGCTCATTCTCGTGAAAAATGGCCGAAATCCCTCATACATCACGACGAAGTGGTGAGTTCAATCCAATACGGTCGCTACATTTCCAAAAAGTTCTTATGGGCCCAAAATGGACACCGTGTGCATAAGTTACGCTCAATTCTTCGAACATCAACAATCCAAGCGCTCCAAATATGCAAGTGCTAATTCTCTAGGAAAATAGACGAAATCCCTCATACGTCACGACGAAGTTGTAAGTTCAATCCAAAACGGTCGCTACATTTCCAACAAGTTCCTATGGGCCCAAAACGGACGTCGTGTGCATAAGTTACGCTCAATTCTTCGAATGCCGACAATCCAAGCGCTCCAAATATGAAAGTGCTCATTCTTTTGAAAAATGACCGAAATCCCTCATACATCATGACGAAGTGGTGAGTTCAATCCAAAACGGCCGCTGCATTTCCAAAAAGTTCTTATGGGCCCAAAATGGACACCGTGTGCATAAGTTACGCTCAATTCTTCGAACGTCAACGATCCAAGCTCCCAATATGCAAGTGCTCATTCTTTTGAAAAATGGCCAAAATCCCTCATACATCACGACGAAGTGGTGAGTTCAATCCAAAATGGTCGCTACATTTCCAAAAAGTTCCTATGGGCCCAAAACGGACACCGTGTGCAAACGTTACGCTAAATGCCTCGTACGCCGACAATTCAAGCGTTCCAAATATGCAAGTGCTCATTCTTTTGAAAAATGGCTGAAATCCCTCATACGACACGACGAAGTGGTGAGTTCAATCCAAAACGGTCGCTACATTTCCAAAAAGTTCTTATGGGCCCAAA
>NW_019265241.1:0-10736 GCF_002742605.1 Olea europaea var. sylvestris
GCAAAAATGCCAAAAAATGAAAGGTAGGGACGTTTTCCACAATAAACTTGAAAGGTAGGGACGTTTTGTGCCAATTACCCTTTCCAAAAAGTACTTATGGGCCCAAAATAGACTTCGTGTGCAAAAGCTACGCTCAATTCTTCATCCGCCGACTCTCCAAGCGTTCTAAATATGCGAGTGCTCATTCTTTCGAAAAATGGCCAAAATCCCTCGTACGTGACGACGAAGTGGTGAGTTCAATCCAAAACGGTCGCTACATTTCCAAAAAGTACTTATGGGCCCAAAACGGACACCGTGTGTAAAAGTTAAGCTCAATTCTCCGTACGCTGACTCTCCAAGCGTTCCAAATATGCAGGTGCTCATTCTTTCGAAAAATGGCCAAAATCCCTCATACGTCACGATGAAGTGGTGAGTTCAATCCCAAACGGTCGCTACATTACCAAAAAGTACTTATGGGTCAAAAACGGACACCGTCTGCAAAAGTTACGCTCAATTCTTCGTACACCAACTCTCCAAGAGTTCCAAATATGTAAATGCTCATTCTTTCGAAAAATGGCCAAAATCCCTCGTACATCATGACGAAGTGGTGAGTTCAATCCAAAACGGTCGCTACATTTCCAAAAAGTACTTATGGGCCCAAAATAGAAACCGTGTGCAAAAGTTACGCTCAATTCTTCGTCCGCCGACTCTCCAAGCGTTCTAATTATGTAAGTGCTCATTCTTTCGAAAAATGGCCAAAATCCCTCGTACGTCACGACGAAGTGGTGAGTTCAATCCAAAACGGTCGCTACATTTGCAAAAAGTCCTTATGGGCCAAAAACGGACACCGTGTGCAAAAGCTAAACTCAATTCCTCGTACGCCGACTCTACAAGTGTTCCAAATATGCAAGTGCTCATTCTTTCGAAAAATGGCCAAAATCAATCGTACGTAACGACGAAGTGGTGAGTTCAATCCAAAATGGTCCCTACATTTCCAAAAAGTACTTATGGGCCCAAAATAGAAACCGTGTGCAAAAGTTACGCTCAATTCTTCGTCCACCGACTCTCCAAGCGTTCTAAATATGCAAGTGCTCATTCTTTCGAAAAATGGCGAAAATCCCTCGTACGTCACGACGAAGTTGTGAGTTCAATCGAAAACGGTCGCTACATTTCCAAAAAATACTTATGGGCCCAAAACGGACACCGTGTGCAAAAGTTACGATCAATTCTTCGTCCGTCGACTCTCCAAGCTTTCTAAATATGCGAGTGCTCATTCTTTCGTAAAATGGCCAAAATCCCTCGTACGTCATGACGAAGTGGTGAGTTCAATCAAAAATGGTCCCTGCATTTCCAAAAAGTACGTATGGGCCCAACACAGACACCGTGTGCAAAAGTTACGCTCAATTCTTCGTCCGCGGACCCTCCAAGCATTCCAAATATACGAGTGCTCATTCTTTCAAATAATGGCCAAAATCCCTCGTACGTCACAACGAAGTGGTGAGTTCAATCCGAAACGGTAGCTACATTTCCAAAAAGTACTTATTTGCCAAAAACGGACACCGTCTGCAAAAGTTATGCTCAATTCTTCGTACACCAACTCTCCAAGAGGTCCAAATATGCAAGTGCTCATTCTTTCGAAAAATGGCCAAAATCCCTCGTACATGACGACGAAGTGGTGAGTTCGATCCTAAACGGTTGCTACATTTCCAAAAAGTACTTATGGACCCAAAACGAACACCGTGTGCAAAAGTTACGCTCAATTCTTCGTCCACCGACTCTCCAAGCGTCCTAAATATGCAAGTGCTCGTTCTTTCGAAAAATGGCCAAAATCCCTCGTACGTCACGACGAAGTGGTGAGTTCAATCCCAAACGGTCGCTACATTTCCAAAAAGTACTTATAGGCCAAAAACGAACACCGTCTGCAAAAGTTACGCTCAATTCTTCGTACGCCAACTCTCCAAGAGTTCGAAATATGCAAATGCTGATTCTTTCGAAAAATGGCCAAAATCCCTCGTACGTGACGACGAAGTAGTGAGTTCGATCCAGAACGGTCACTACATTTCCAAAAAGTACTTATGGGCCCAAAACGAACACCGTTTGTAAAAGTTAAGCTCAATTATTCGTACGCCGACTCTCCAAGCGTTCTAAATATGCAGGTGCTCATTCTTTCGAAAAATGGCCAAAATCACTCGTACGTCACGACGAAGTGGCGAATTGGATCCAAAACGGTCGCTACATTTCCAAAAAGTTCTTATGGGCCCAAAATGGACACCGTGTGTAAAAGTTAAGCTCAATTCTCCGTACGTCGACTCTCCAAGCGTTCCGAATATGCAGGTGCTCATTCTTTCAAAAAATGGCCAAAATCCCTCGTACGTCACGACGAAGGGGTGAGTTCAAACCAAAACGGTCGCTACATTTCCAAAAAATACTTATGGGCCCAAAACGAAAACCGTGTGCAAAAGTTACGCTCAATTCTTCGTCCGTCGACTCTCCAAGCGTTCTAAATATGCAAGTGCTCATTCTTTCGAAAAATGGCCAAAATCCCTCGTACATCACGACGAAGTGGTGAGTTCAATCCAAAACGGTCGCTACATTTCCAAAATGTCCAAGAGTTATGCTCAATTCATCGTCCGTCGACTCTCCAAGCGTTCTAAATATGCAAGTGCTCATTCTTTCGAAAATGGCCAAAATCCCTCGTACGTCACGATGAAGTGGTGAGTTCAATCCAAAACGGTCGCTACATTTGCAAAAAGTACTTATGGGGCAAAAATGGACACCGTGTGCAAAAGCGAAACTCAGTTCCTCGTACGCCGACTCTACGAGCGTTCCAAATATGCAACTGCTCATTCCTTTGAAAAATGGCCGAAATCAATCGTACGTCACGACGAAGTGGTGAGTTCAATCCAAAACGGTCCCTACATTTCCAAAAAGTACTTATGGGCCCAAAACGAAATTCGTGTGCAAAAGTTACGCTAAATTCTTCGTCCGCCGACTCTCCAAGCGTTCTAAATATGCGAGTGCGCATTCTTTCGTAAATTGGCCGAAATCCCTCGTACGTCACGACGAAGTGGTGAGTTCAATCAAAAACGGTCCCTGCATTTCCAAAAAGTACTTATGGGCCCAAAACGGACACCTTGTGCAAAAGTTACGCTCAATTCTTCGTCCGCTGACTCTCCAAGCATTCCAAATATGCGAGTGGTCATTCTTTTGGAAAATGGCCAAAATCCCTCGTACGGCACGACGAAGTAGTGAGTTCAATCCGAAACGGTCGCTACATTTCCAAAAAGTACTTATGGGCAAAAAACGGACTCCGTGTGCAAAAGCTAAACTCAATTCTTTGTACGCCGACTCTCCAAGCGTTCTGAATATGCAATTGCTCATTCTTTCAAAAATGGCCAAAATCCCTCGTACGACTCGACAAAGTGGTGAGTTAAATCCAAAACGGTCGCTACATTTTCAAAAAGTACATATGGGCCCAAAACCGACACGGTGTGCAAAAGTTACGCACAATTCTTCGTCCGCCGACTCTCCGAGCGTTCTAAATATGCGAGTGCTCATTCTTTTGAAAAATGGCCAAAATCACTCGTTCGTCACGATGAAGTTGTGAGTTCAATCCAAAATGGTCGCTACATTTCCAAAAAGTACTTATGGGCCCAAAACGGACACCGTGTGCAAAAGTTACGCTCAATTCTTCGTCCGCCGACTCGCCAAGCATTCTTAATTTTCAAGTGATCGTTCCTTCGAAAAATGGCCAAAATCCCTCGTACGTCTCGACGAAGTGGTGAGTTCAATCCAAAACGGTCGCTACATTTCCAAATGGTACTTATGGGTCCAAAACGGACACCGTGTGCAAAAGTTACGCTCAATTCTTGTCCGTCGACCCTCCAAGTGTTCGAAATATGCAAGTGCTCATTCTTTCGAAAAATGGCCAAAATCCCTCGTACACCACGACGAAGTGGTGAGTTCAATCCTAAACGGTCGTTATATTTCCAAAAAGTAGTTATGGGTCCAAAACGGACACGGTGTGCAAAAGTTACGCACAATTCTTCGTTCGCCGACTCTCCAAGCGTTCTAAATATGCAAGTGGTCATTCTTTTGGAAAATGGCCAAAATCCCTCGTACGTCACGACGAAGTGGTGAGTTCAATCCAAAACGGTCGCTACATTTTCAAAAAGTAGTTATGGGCCCAAAACGGACACCGTGTGCAAAAGTTAAGCTCAATTCTTCACACGCCAACTCTCCAAGAGTTCCAAATATGCAATTGCTCATTCTTTCAAAAAATGGCCAAAATCCCTTGTACGACTCGACAAAGTGGTGAGTTAAATCCAAAACGGTCGCTACATTTCCAAAAAGTACATATGGGCCCAAAACGGACACCATGTGCAAAAGTTACGATCAATTCTTCGTACGCCAACTCTTCAAGCATTCCCAATTATGGGCCCAAAACGGACACCTTGTTTAAAAGTTTCGCTCAATTCTTCGTCCACCGACTCTCCAAGAGTTCTAAATATGCAAGTGCTCATTCTTTCGAAAAATGGTCAATATCCCTCGTACGTTACGAGGAAAGGGTTAGTTCAATCCAAAACTGTCGCTACATTTCCAAAAAGTACTTATGGGCCCAAAACGGACACCGTGTACAAAAGTTATGCTCAATTCTTCGTACGCCGACTCTCTAAGCATTCCAAATATGCAAGTGCTCATTCTTTCGAAAAATGGTCAATATCCCTCGTACGTTACGAGGAAAGGGTTAGTTCAATCCAAAACTGTCGCTACATTTCCAAAAAGTACTTATGGGCCCAAAACGGACACCGTGTACAAAAGTTATGCTCAATTCTTCGTCCGCCGACTCTCCAAGCGTTCCAAATATGCAAGTGCTCATTCTTTTGAAAAATGGCCAAAATCCCTCGTACGTCACGATGAAGTGGTGAGTTCTATCCAAAATGGTCGCTACATTTCCAAAAACTACTTATGGATCCAAAACGGACACCATGTGCAAAAGTTACGCTCAATTCTTCGTCCGCCGACTCTCTAAGCATTCCAAATATGCAAGTGCTTATTCTTTCAAAAAATGGCCGCAATCCCTCTTACATGACGATGAAGTGCTGAGTTCAATATAAAACGGTCGCTACATTTCGAAAAAGTACTTATGGGCCCAAAACGGACACCGTGTGCAAAAGTTACGCTCAATTCTTCGTCCGTCATCTCTCCAAGCGTTCTAAATATGCAAGTGCTCATTCTTTCAAAAAATGGCCAAAATCCCTCGTACGTCACGACGATGTTGTGAGTTCACTCGAAAATGGTCGCTACATTTCCAAAAAGTACTTATGGGCCAAAAATGGACACTGTGTGCAAAAGTTACGCTCAATTCTTCGTCCGCCAACTCTCCAAGCGTTCCAAATATGCAAGTGCTCATTCTTTCGAAAAATGGCCGAAATCCCTCTTACGTCACGACGAAGCGGTGAGTTCAATATAAAACTATCACTACATTTCCAAAAAGTACTTATGGGCCCAAAACGGACACCGTGTACAAACGTTACGCTCAATTCTTCGTCTGTCGACTCTCCAAGCGTTCTAAATATGCAAGTGCTCATTCTTTCGGAAAATGGCCAAAATTCCTCGTATGTCACGACGGAGTGGTGAGTTCAAACAAAAACGGTCGCTAAATTTCCAAAAAGTACTTATGGGCCCAAAACGGACACCGTGTGCAAAAGTTCAACTCAATTCTTCGTACGCTGACTCTCCAAGCGATCCAAATATGCAAGTGCTCATTGTTTCGAAAATGGCCAAAATCCCTCGTACGTCACGACGAAGTGGTGAGTTCAATCAAAAATGGTCCCTACATTTCCAAAAAGTACTTATGGGCCCAAAATGGACAACGTGTGCAAAAGTTACGCTCAATTCTTCGTACGCTGACTCTCCAACCGTTCCAAATATGCAAGGGCTCATTCTTTCGAAAAATCGCCAAAATCCCTCGTACGTCACGGCGAAGTGGTGAGTTCAATCCAAAACGGTCGCTATATTTCTAAAAAGTACTTATGGGCCCAAAATGGACAACGTGTGCAAAAGTTACGCTCAATTCTTCGTACGCTGACTCTCCAACCGTTCCAAATATGCAAGGGCTCATTCTTTCGAAAAATCGCCAAAATCCCTCGTACGTCACGGCGAAGTGGTGAGTTCAATCCAAAACGGTCGCTATATTTCTAAAAAGTACTTATGGGCCCAAAACGGAGACCGTGTGCAAAAGTTACGCTCAATTATTCGTACGCTAACTCTCCAAGCTTTCCAAATATGCTAGTGTTCATTCTTTCAAAAAATGGCAAAATTCCCCCGTACGTCACGACAAAGTGGTGAGTTCTATAAAAAACGGTCGCTACATTTCCTAAAAGTACTTATGGGCCCAAAATGGACACCGAGTGCAAAAGTTATGCTCAATTCTTCTTCCGCCGGCTCTCCAAGCGTTCTGAATATGCAAGTGCTCATTCTTTCGAAAAATGGCCAAAATCCCTCATACGTCACGATGAAGATGTGAGTTCATACCAAAACGGTTGTTACATTTCCAAAAAGTACTTATGGGCCCAAAACGGACACCGTGTGCAAAAGTTACACTCAATTCTTCGTCCGCCGACTCTCCAAGCGTTCTAAACATGCAAGTGCTCGTTCTTTCGAAAAATGGCCAAAATCCCTCGTACGTCACGACAAAGTGGTGAAATCAATCCAAAACGGTCGGTACATTTCCAAAAAGGACTTATGGCCCCAAAACGAACACCGTGTGCAAAAGTTACGCTCAATTCCTCGTCCGTCGACTCTCCAAGCGTTCGAAATATGGAAGTGCTCATTCTTTCGAAAAATGGCCAAAATCCCTCATACGTCACGACGAAGTGGTGAGCTCAATCCAAAATGGTCGCTACATTTTCAAAAAGTACTTATGGGCCCAAAACGGACAGCGCGTGCAAAAGTTACGCTCAATTCTTCGTTCGTCGACACTCCAAGCGTTCTAAATATGCAAGTGCTCATTCTTCCAAAAAATGGCCAAAATCCATCGTACATCACGACGAAGTGGTGAGATCAATCCAAAATGGTCGGTACATTTCCAAAAAGTACTTTTGGGCCAAAAACGGACACCGTGTGCAAAAGTTAAGCTAAATTCTTCGTACGTCAACCCTCCAAGCATTCCAAATATGCAAGTGCTCATTCTTTCAAAAAATGGCCAAAATCCCTCGTACGTCACGATAAAGTGGTGACTTCAATCCAAAACGATCGCTACATTTCTAAAAAGTACTTATGGGCCAAAAATGGACACCGTGTTCAAAAGTTTCGCTCAATTCTTCGTCCGCCGACTCTCCAAGCGTTCTAAATATGCAAGTGCTCATTCTTTTGAAAAATGGTCAAAATCCCTCGTACGTTACGACGAAATGGTTAGTTCAATCCAAAACTGTCGCTACATTTCCAAAAAGTACATATGGGCCCAAAACTGACACCGTGTGCAAAAGTTATGCTCAATTCTTCGTACGCCGACTCTCCAAGCGTTCCAAATATGCAAGTGCTAATTCTTTCGAAAAATGGCCAAAATTCCTCGTACGTCACGATGAAGTGGTGAATTCAATCCAAAACAGTCGCTACATTTCCAAAAAGTACATATGGGCCCAAAACGGACACCGTGTGCAAAAGTTACGCTCAATTCTTCATACGCCGACTCTCCAAGCGTTCCAAATATGCAAGTGCTCATTCTTTTGAAAAATGGCCAAAATCCCTCGTACGTCACGACCAAGTGGTGAGTTCTATCCAAAACGGTCGCTACATTTCCAAAAAATATTTATGGGCCCAAAACGGACACCGTGTGCAAAAGTTACGCTCAATTCTTCGTCCGTCGACTCTCCAAGCATTCCAAATATGCAAGTGCTCAATCTTTCAAAAAATGGCCACAATCCCTCTTACATGACGACGAAGTGCTGAGTTCAATATAAAACGGTCGCTACATTTCGAAAAAGTACTTATGGGCCCAAAATGGACACCGTGTGCAAAAGTTACGCTCAATTCTTCGTCCGTCGTCTCTCCAAGCGTTCTAAATAGGCAAGTGCTCATTCTTTCAAAAAATGGCCAAAATCCCTCGTACGTCACGACGATGTTGTGAGTTCATTCGAAAACGGTCGCTACATTTCCAAAAAGTACTTATGGGCAAAAAATGGACACCGTGTGCAAAAGTTATGCTCAATTCTTCGTCCGCCAACTCTCCAAGCGTTCCAAATATGCAAGTGCTCATTCTTTCAAAAAATGGTCGAAATCCCTCTTACGTCACGACGAAGCGGTGAGTTCAATCTAAAACGGTCACTACATTTCCAAAAAGTACTTATGGGCCCAAATCGGATACTGTGTACAAACGTTACGCTCAATTCTTCGTCTGTCGACTCTCCAAGCGTTCTAACTATGCAAGTGCTCATTCTTTCGAAAAATGGCCAAAATTCCTCGTACGTTACGACGGAGTGGTGAGTTCAAACAAAAACGGTCGCTACATTTCCAAAAAGTACTTATGGGCCCAAAACGGACACCGTGTGCAAAAGTTAAACTCAATTCTTCGTACGCTGACTCTCCAAGCGATCCAAATATGCAAGTGCTCTTTGTTTCGAAAATGGCCAAAATCCCTCGTACGTCACGACAAAGTGGTGAGTTCAATGAAAAACGGTCCCTACATTTCCAAAAAGTACTTATGGGCCCAAAACGGACACCGTGTGCAAAAGTTACGGTCAATTCTTCGTCCGTCGACTCTCCAAGCGTTCTAAATTTGGAAGTGCTCATTCTTTCGAAAAATGGCCAAAATCCCTCGTACATCACGACGAAGTGGTGAGTTCAATCCAAAACGGTCGCTATATTTCCAAAAAGTACTTATGGGCCCAAAATGGACACCGTGTGCAAAAGTTACGCTCAATTCTTAGTACGTCGACTCTCCAAGCTTTCCAAATATGCAAGTGCTCATTCTTTTGAAAAATGGCCAAAATCCCTCGTACGTCACGATGAAGTGGTGAGTTCAATCCAAAACGGTCGCTACATTTCCAAAAAGTGCTAATCGGCCCAAAACGGACACCGTGTGCGAAAGTTACGCTCAATTATTCGTACGCTAACTCTCCAAGCTTTCCAAATATGCTAGTGTTCATTCTTTCAAAAAAGGGCAAAATTCCCTCGTACGTCACGACAAAGTGGTGAGTTCTATAAAAAACGGTCGCTACATTTCCTAAAAGTACTTATGGGCCAAAAACGGACACCGAGGGCAAAAGTTATGCTCAATTCTTCGTCCGTCGGCGCTCCAAGCGTTCTGAATATGCAAGTGCTCATTCTTTCGAAAAATGGCCAAAATCCCTCGTAAAGTCACGATGAAGATGTGAGTTCAAACCAAAACGGTCGCTACATTTCCAAAAAGTACTTATGGGCCCAAAACGGACACCGTGTCCAAAAGTTACACTCAATTCTTCGTCCGCCGACTCTCCAAGCTTTCTAAATATGTAAGTGCTTGTTCTTTCGAAAAATGGCCAAAATCCCTCGTACGTCACGACGAAGTGACGAGTTCAATCCAAAACGGTCGGTACATTTCCAAAAAGTACTTATGGCCCCTAAACGGACACCGTGTGCAAAAGTTACCCTCAATTCCTCGTCCGTCGAGTCTCCAAGCGTTCGAAATATGCAAGTGCTCATTCTTTTGAAAAATGGCCAAAATCCCTCATACGTCACGATGAAGTGGTGAGTTCAATCCAAAACGGTCGCTACATTTTCAAAAAGTACTTATGGGCCCAAAACGGAAAGCGCGTACAAAAGTTACGCTCAATTCTTCGTCCGCCAACTCTCCAAGCGTTCCAAATGCGCAAGTGCTTATTCTTTCGAAAATGGCCAAAATACCTCGTACGTCATGACGAAGTGGTGAGTTCAAACCAAAACGGTCGCTACATTTTCAAAAAGTACTTACGGGCCCAAAACGGACATCGTGTGCAAAAGTTACGCTCAATTCTTCGTCCGTCGACTCTACAAGCGTTCCAAACATGCAAGTGCTCATTCTTTCGAAAAATGGCCAAAATCCCTTGTATGTCTCGACGAAGTGGTGAGTTCAATCTAAAACGGTCGCTACATTTCCAAAAAGTACTTGTGGGCCCAAAACGGACACCATGTGCAAAATTTACACTCAATTCTTCGTCCGTCGTCTCTCCAAGCGTTCTAAATATGCAAGTGCTCATTCTTTCAAAAAATATCCAAAATCCCTCGTACGTCACAACGAAGTGGTGAGTTCAAACCAAAATGGTCGCTACATTTCCAAAAAGTACTTATGGGCCCAAAACGGAAAGCGCGTGCAAAAGTTACGCTCAATTCTTCATCCACCGACTCTCCAAGCGTTCCAAATGCGCAAGTGCTTATTCTTCGAAAAATGGCCAAAATACCTCGTACGTCATGACGAAGTGGTGAGTTCAAACCAAAACGGTCGCTACATTTTCAAAAAGTACTTACGGGCCCAAAACGGACACCGTGTGCAAAAGTTACGCTCAATTCTTCGTTCGCCGACTCTCCAAGCGTTCCAAACATGCAAGTGCTCATTCTTTCGAAAAATGGCCAAAATCCCTTGTACGTCTCGACGAAGTGGTGTGTTCAATCTAAAATGGTCGCTACATTTCCAAAAAGTACTTATGGGCCCAAAATGGACACCATGTGCAAAAGTTACGCTCAATTCTTCGTCCGTCGTCTCTCCAAGCGTTCTAAATATGCAAGTGCTCATTCTTTCG
>NW_019265242.1:0-10731 GCF_002742605.1 Olea europaea var. sylvestris
GGGCGCGATTTTTGTTTTCGATCAACCTGTCAAATTTTAGCACATTCCGACACCATCGCGAAAAATGACGAAATTGCCCCCGGGTCGATTTTTATTTCCGATCAACCAGCCAAATTTTAGCCCATTCCGACACCGTCGTGAAAAATGACGAAATTGCCCTCGGCGCGATTTTTGTTTCCGATCAACCTGTCAAATATTAGCCCATTCCGACACCATCGGGAAATGTGACAAAAATGCCCCAGGCGCGGTTTTTGTTTCCGATCAACCTGTCAAATTTGAGCCCATTCTAACACCGTCGCGAAAAATGACAAAATTGCCCCCAGCGCGGTTTTTGTTTCCGATCAACCTGTCAAAATTTAGCCCATTCTGACACCGTGGCGAAAAATGACGAAATTGCCCCCGGCGCGGTTTTTGTTTCCGATCAACCTGTCAAAATTTAGCCCATTCTGACACCGTGGCGAAAAATGACGAAATCGCCCCCAGCCCGGTTTTTGTTTCCGATCAACCTGTCAAATTTGAGCCCATTCCGACACTGTCGTGAAAAATGACGAAATTGCCCCCGGCGCGGTGTTTGTTTTCATCAACCTGTCAAATTGGAGCCCATTCCGGCACCGTCGTGAAAAATGACGAAATAGGCCTTGGCGCCGTTTTTGTTTCCTCTCAACCAGTCAAATTTGAGCCCATTCCCACACCGTCGCGAAAAATGACGAAATTGCCCCTGGCGCGATTTTTGTTTTCGATAAACCTGTCAAATTTTGGCACATTCCGACACCATCGCGAAAAATGACGAAATTGCCCCCGGCTCGATTTTTATTTTCGATCATCCAGCAAAATTTTAGCCATTTCGACACCGTCGCGAAAAATGACGAAATTGCCCTCGGCGCGGTTTTTGTTTCTGATCAACCTGTCAAATATTAGCCCATTCCGACACCATCGCGAAATGTGACAAAATTGCCCCCGGCGCTATTTTTGTTTCCGATCAACCTGTCAAATTTGATCCCATTCCGACACCGTCGCGAAAAATGATGAAATTGCCCCCGGCGCGGTTTTTGTTTCCGATCAACCTGTCAAAATTTAGCCCACTCTGACACCGTGGCGAAAAATGACGAAATTGCTCCCGGCGCGGTTTTTGTTTCCGATCAACCTGTCAAATTTGAGCCCATTCCCACACCGTCGTGAAAAATGACGAAATTGCCCCCGGCGCGGTTTTTGTTTCCGATCAACCTCTAAAATTTTAGCCCATTCTGACACCGTGGCGAAAAAAATGAAATTGCCCCAGACGTGGTTTTTGTTTCCGATCAACCTCTAAAATTTTAGCCCATTCTGACACCGTGGCGAAAAAAATGAAATTGCCCCAGACGTGGTTTTTGTTTCCGATCAACCTGTCAATTTTTTGCCTATTCCGACACCGTCACGAAAAATGACGAAACTGCCCCCGACGTGATTTTTGCTTCCAGTCAACTTGCCAAATCTTAGCCCATTTCGACACCATCGCGAAAAATGACGAAATTGCCCCTGGTGCGATTTTTGTTTCCCATCAACCTGTCAAATTGGAGCCCATTCCGGCGGCGTCGCGACAAATGACGAATTAGGCCTAGCGCGATTTTTGTTTTCGATCAACCTGTCAAATTTGAGCCCATTTCGACACCGTCGCGAAAAATGACGAAATTGCCCTCGGCTCGATTTTTATTTCCGATCAACCTGCCAAAATTTCAGCCCATTCCGACACCGTCGCGAAAAATGATGAAATTGCTCCCGGCGCGGTTGTTGTTTTCGATCAACCTGTCAAATATTAGCCCATTCCAACACCATCGCGAAATGTGACAAAATTGCTCCCGACGCGGTTTTTGTTTCCAATCAACCGGCCAAATTTCAGCCCATTCCGACACCGTCGAGAAAAATGACGAAATTGCCCCCGACGTGAATTTCGCTTCCAGTCAACCTGCCAAATTTTAGACCATTCCGACACCGTCGCGTCAAATGATGAAATTGCCCTTGACACAGTTTTTGTTTCCGATCAACCTGTCAAAATTTAGCCCATTCTGACACCGTGGCGAAAAATGACGAAATTGCCCCCGGCGCGATTTTTGCTTCCGATTAACCTGTCAAATTTGAGCCCATTCCGACACCGTCGTGAAAAAAGACGAAATTGCCCCCGGCTTGGTTTTTGTTTCCATCAACCTGTCAAATTGGAGCCCATTCCGGCACCGTCGCGAAAAATGACGAAATAGGCCTTGGAGCCGTTTTTGTTTCCGATCAACCTGTCAAATTTGAGCCCATTCCGACACCGTCGCGAAAAATGACGAAATTGCCCCGGGCGCGATTTTTGTTTTCGATCAAATTGTCAAATTTTAGCACATTCCGACACCATCACGAAAAATGACGAAATTGCCCCAGGCTCGATTTTTATTTCCGATCAACCAGCCAAATTTTAGCCCATTCCGACACCATCGCGAAAAATGACGAAATTGCCCTCGGCGCGATTTTTGTTTCTGATCAACCTGTCAAATATTAGCCCATTCCGACACCATCGCGAAATGTGACAAAATTGCCCTCGGCGCGGACTTTGTTTCCGATCAACCTGTCAAATTTGAGACCATTCCGACACAGTCGCGAAAAATGACGAAATTGCCCCCGGAGCGGTTTTTGTTTCCGATCAACCTGTCAAATTTGTGCCCATTCCGACACCGTCGCGAAAAATGACGAAATTGCCCCGGGCGCGATTTTTGTTTTCGATAAACCTGTCAAATTTTAGCACATTCCGACACCATCGCGAAAAATGACGAAATTGCCCCCGGCTCGATTTTTATTTCCGATCAACCAGCAAAATTTTAGCGATTCCGACACCGTCGCGAAAAATGACGAAATTGCCCCCGGGTCGATTTTTATTTCCGATCAACCAGCCAAATTTTAGTCCATTCCGACACATTCGCGAAAAATGACGAAATTGCCCTCGGCGCGGTTTTTGTTTCCGATCAACCTGTCAAATATTAGCCCATTCCGACACCATCGCGAAATGTGACAAAATTGCCCCCGGCGCGGTTTTTGTTTCCGATCAACCTGTCAAATATTAGCCCATTCCGACACCATCGCGAAATGTGACAAAATTGCCCCCGGCGCGGTTTTTGTTTCCGATCAACCTGTAAAATTTGAGCCCATTCCGACACCGTCGCGAAAAATGACAAAATTGCCCCCAGCGCGGTTTTTGTTTCCGATCAACCTCTCAAATATTAGCCCATTCCGACACCGTCGCGAAAAATGACAAAATTGCCCCCAGCGCGGTTTTTGTTTCCGATCAACCTGTCAAATTTGAGCCCATTCCGACACCGTCGCGAAAAATGACGAAATTGCCCCGGGCGCGATTTTTGTTTTCGATCAACCTATCAAATTTTAGCACATTCCGACATCATCGCGAAAAATGAAGAAATTGTCCCCGGCTCGATTTTTATTTCCAGTCAACCAGCCAAATTTTAGCCCATTCCGACACCGTCGTGAACAATGACGAAATTGCCCTCGGCGCGGTTTTTGTTTCTGATCAACCTGTCAAATATTAGCCCATTCCCACACCATCGCGAAATGTGACAAAATTGCCCCAGGCGCGATTTTTGTTTCCGATCAACCTGTCAAATTTGAGCCCATTCCGACACCGTCGCGAAAAATGAAAAAATTGCCCCCAGCGCGGTTTTTGTTTCCGATCAACCTGTCAAAATTTAGCCCATTCTGACACCGTGGCGAAAAATGACGAAATTGCCCCCGGCGCGGTTTTTGTTTCCGATCAACCTGTCAAAATTTAGCCCATTCTGACACCGTGGCGAAAAATGACGAAATTGCCCCCGGCGCGGTTTTTGTTTCCGATCAACCCTGTCAAATTTGAGCCCATTCCGACACCGTCGTGAAAAATGACGAAATTGCCCCCGGCGCGATTTTTGTTTCCATCAACCTGTCAAATTGGAGCCCATTCCGGCACCGTCGCGAAAAATGACGAAATAGGCCTTGTCGCCGTTTTTGTTTCCGATCAACCTGTCAAATTTGAGCCCATTCCGTCACCGTCGTAAAAAATGACGAAATTGCCCCTGGCGCGATTTTTGTTTTCGATCAACTTGTCAAATTTTAGCAGATTCCTACACCATCGCGAAAAATGACGAAATTGCCCTCGGCTCGATTTTTATTTCCGATCAACCAGCCAAATTTTAGCCCATTCCGACACCGTCGCGAAAAATGACGAAATTGCCCTCGGCGCGGGTTTTGTTTCTGATCAACCTGTCAAAATTTAGCCCATTCTGACACCGTGGCGAAAAAGGTCGAAATTGCCCCGGGCGCGATTTTTGTTTCCGAACGCCCTGGCGCAATTTTTGTTTCCGATCGACTTGTCAAATTTCAGCCTATTTCGACACCGTCGCGAAAAATGACAAAATTGCCCCCAGCGCGGTTTTTGTTTCCGATCAACCTGTCAAAATTTAGCCCACTCTGACACCGTGGCGAAAAATGTCGAAATTGCCCCGGGCGCGATTTTTGTTTTCGATCAACTTGTCAAATTTTAGCACATTCCTACACCATCGCGAAAGGTGACGAAATTTCCCCCGGCTCGATTTTTATTTCCGATCAACCAGCCAAATTTTAGCCCATTCCGACACCGTCGCGGAAAATGACGAAATTGCCCTAGGCGCGATTTTTGTTTCTGATCAACCTGTTAAATATTAGCCCATTCCGACACCATCGCGAAGTGTGACAAAATTGCCCCCGACGCGGTTTTTGTTTCCGATCAACCTCTCAAATATTAGCCCATTCCGACACCGTCGCGAAAAATGACAAAATTGCCCCCAGAGCGGTTTTTGTTTCCGATCAACCTGTCAAAATTTAGCCAATTCTGACACCGTGGCGAAGAATGACGAAATTGCTCCCGGCGCGATTTTTGTTTCCGATCAACCTGTCAAATTTGAGCCCATTCCGACACCGTCGTGAAAAATGACGAAATTGCCCCCGGCGCGGTTTTTGTTTCCATCAACCTGTCAAATTGGAGCCCATTCCGGCACCGTCGCGAAAAATGACGAAATAGGCCTTGGCGCCGTTTTTGTTTCCGATCAACCTGTCAATTTTTGCCTATTCCGACACCGTCACGAAAAATGACGAAATTGCCCCAGACGTGATTTTTGCTTCCAGTCAACTTGCCAAATTTTAGCCCATTTCAACACCATCGCGAAAAATGACGAAATTGCCCCTGGTGCGATTTTTGTTTCCCATCAACCTGTCAAATTGGAGCCCATTCCGGCGCCGTCGCGACAAATGACGAAATAGGCCTAGCGCGATTTTTGTTTCCGATCAACCTGTCAAATTTGAGCCCATTCCGACACCGTCGCGAAAAATGACGAAATTGCCCTCGGCTCGATTTTTATTTTCGATCAACCTGCCAAATTTCAGCCCATTCCGACACCGTCGCGAAAAATGACGAAATTGCTCCCGGCGCGGTTGTTGTTTTCGATCAACCTGTCAAATATTAGCCCATTCCAACACCATCGCGAAATGTGACAAAATTGCTCCGACGCGGTTTTTGTTTCCAATCAACCGGCTAAATTTCAGCCCATTCCGACACCGTCGCGAAAAATGACGAAATTGCCCCCGACGTGAATTTCGCTTCTAGTCAACCTGCCAAATTTTAGCCCATTCCGACATCGTCGCGTAAAATGACGAAATTGCCCTTGACACAGTTTTTGTCTCCGATCAACCTGTCAAATTTGAGCCCATTTCGACACCGTCGCGAAAAATGACGAAATTGCCCCCGGCGCGATTTTTGTTTCCAATCAACCGGTCAACTTTCAGCCCATTTCGACACCGTCGCGAAAAATGACGAAATTACCCTCGGCACGATTTTTGTTTCCAATCAACCTGTCAAATTTTAGCCCATTCCGACACCGTCGCGAAAAATGACGAAATTACCCTCGGCACGATTTTTGTTTCCAATCAACCTGTCAAATTTTAGCCCATTCCGACACCGTCGCGAAAAATGACGAAATTACCCTCGGCACGATTTTTGTTTCCAATCAACCTGTCAAATTTTAGCCCATTCCGACACCGTCGCGAAAAATGACGAAATTACCCTCGGCACGATTTTTGTTTCCAATCAACCTGTCAAATTTTAGCCCATTCCGACACCGTCGCGAAAAATGACGAAATTGCCCCCGGCGCGGTTTTTGTTTCCATCAACCTGTCAAATTGGAGCCCATTCCGGCACCGTCGCGAAAAATGACGAAATAGGCCTTGGCGCCGTTTTTGTTTCTGATCAACCTGTCAATTTTTTGCCTATTCCGACACCGTCACGAAAAATGATGAAATTGCCCCCGACGTGATTTTTGCTTCCAGTCAACTTGCCAAATTTTAGCCCATTTCGACACCATCGCGAAAAATGACGAAATTGGCCCTGGTGCAATTTTTGTTTCCCATCAACCTGTCAAATTGGAGCCCATTCCGGCGCCGTCGCGACAAATGACGAAATAGGCCTAGCGCGATTTTTGTTTCCGATCAACCTGTCAAATTTGAGCCCATTCCGACACCGTCGCGAAAAATGACGAAATTGCCCTCGGCTCGATTTTTATTTTCGATCAACCTGCCAAATTTCAGCCCATTCCGACACCGTCGCGAAAAATGACGAAATTGCTCCCGGCGCGGTTGTTGTTTTCGATCAACCTGTCAAATATTAGCCCATTCCAACACCATCGCGAAATGTGACAAAATTGCTCCGACGCGGTTTTTGTTTCCAATCAACCGGCTAAATTTCAGCCCATTCCGACACCGTCGCGAAAAATGACGAAATTGCCCCCGACGTGAATTTCGCTTCTAGTCAACCTACCAAATTTTAGCCCATCCCGACACCATCACGTAAAATGACGAAATTGCCCTTGACACAGTTTTTGTCTCCGATCAACCTGTCAAATTTGAGCCCATTTCGACATCGTCGCGAAAAATGACGAAATTGCCCCCGGCGCGATTTTTGTTTCCAATCAACCGGCCAACTTTTAGCCCATTTCGACACCGTCGCGAAAAATGACGAAATTACCCTCGGCACGATTTTTGTTTCCAATCAACCTGTCAAATTTTAGCCCATTCCGACACCGTCGCGAAGAATGACAAAATTGCCCCTGGCGCGATTTTTGTTTCCCGTCAACCTGTCAAATTGGAGCCCATTCCGGCGCCGTCGCGACAAATGACGAAATAGGCCTAGCGCGATTTTTGTTTCCGATCAACCTGTCAAATTTGAGCCCATTCCGACACCGTCGCGAAAAATGACGAAATTGCCCTGGGCGCGATTTTTGTTTTCGATCAACTTGTCAAATTTGAGCCCATTCCGACACCGTCGCGAAAAATGACGAAATTGCCCCCGGCGCGGTTTTTGTTTCCATCAACCTGTCAAATTGGAGCCCATTCCGGCACCGTCGCGAAAAATGACGAAATAGGCCTTGGCGCCGTTTTTGTTTCCGATCAACCTGTCAATTTTTTGCCTATTCCGACACCGTCACGAAAAATGACGAAATTGGCCCCGACGTGATTTTTGATTCCAGCCAACTTGCCAAATTTTAGGCCATTTCGACACCATCGCGAAAAATGACGAAATTGCCCCTGGTGCGATTTTTGTTTCCCGTCAACCTGTCAAATTGGAGCCCATTCCGGCGCCGTCGCGACAAATGACGAAATAGGCCTAGCGCGATTTTTGTTTCCGATCAACCTGTCAAATTTGAGCCCATTCCGACACCGTCGCGAAAAATGACGAAATTGCCCTCGGCTCGATTTTTATTTCCGATCAACCTGCCAAATTTCAGCCCATTCAGACACCGTCGCGAAAAATGACGAAATTGCTCCCGGCGCAGTTGTTGTTTTCGATCAACCTGTCAAATATTAGCCCATTCCAACACCATCGCGAAATGTGACCAAATTACTCCGACGCGTTTTTTGTTTCCAATCAACCGGCTAAATTTCAGCCCATTCCGACACCGTCGCGAAAAATGACGAAATTGCCCCCGACGTGAATTTCGCTTCCAGTCAACCTGCCAAATTTTAACCCATTCCGACACCGTCTCGTAAAATGACGAAATTGCCCTTGACACAGTTTTTGTCTCCGATCAACCTGTCAAATTTGAGCCCATTTCGACACCGTCGCGAAAAATGACGAAATTGCCCCCGGCGCGATTTTTGTTTCCAATCAACCGGCCAACTTTCAGCCCATTTCGACACCGTCGCGAAAAATGACGAAATTACCCTCGGCACGATTTTTGTTTCAAATCAACCTGTCAAATTTTAGCCCATTCCGACACCGTCGCGAAAAATGACGAAATTGCCCTGGGCGCGATTTTTGTTTGCGATCAACTTGTCAAATTTGAGCCCATTCTGACACCGTCGCGAAAAATGACAAAATTGCCCCCAGCGTGGTTTTTGTTTCCGATCAACCTGTCAAAATTTAGCCCATTCTGACACCGTGGCGAAAAATGACGAAATTGCCCCCGACGCGGTTTTTGTTTCCGATCAACCTGTCAAATTTGAGCCCATCCCGACACCGTCGCGAAAAATGACGAAATTGCCCTGGGCGCGGTTTTTGTTTGCGATCAACTTGTCAAATTTGAGCCCATTCTGACACCGTCGCGACAAATGACAAAATTGCCCCCAGCGTGGTTTTTGTTTCCGATCAACCTGTCAAAATTTAGCCCATTCTGACACCGTGGCGAAAAGTGACGAAATTACCCCCGGAGCGGTTTTTGTTTCCGATCAACCTGTCAAATTTGAGCCCATTCCGACACCGTGGCGAAAAATGACGAAATTGCCCCCGACGCGGTTTTTGTTTCCGATCAACCTGTCAAATTTGAGCCCATTCCGACACCGTGGCGAAAAATGACGAAATTGCCCCCGACGCGGTTTTTGTTTCCGATCAACCTGTCAAATTTGAGCCCATTCCGACACCGTCGCGAAAAATGACGAAATTGCCCCGGGCGCGATTTTTGTTTTCGATCAATCTGTCAAATTTTGGCACATTCCGACACCATCGCGAAAAATGACGAAATTGCCCCCGGCTCGATTTTTATTTCCGATCAACCAGCTAAATTTTAGCCCATTCCGACACCGTCGCGAAAAATGACGAAATTGCCCTCGGCGCGATTTTTGTTTCTGATCAACCTGTCAAATATTAGCCCATTCCGACACCATCGCGAAATGTGACAAAATTGCCCTCGGCGCGGTCTTTGTTTCCGATCAACCTGTCAAATTTGAGACCATTCCGACACCGTAGCGAAAAATGACAAAATTGCCCCCATCGCGGTTTTTGTTTCCGATCAACCTGTCAAAATTTAGCCCACTCTGACACCGTGGCGAAAAATGACGAAATTGCTCCCGGCGCGGTTTTTGTTTACGATCAACCTGTCAAATTTGAGCCCATTCCGACACCGTCGTGAAAAATGACGAAATTGCCCCCGACGCGGTTTTTGTTTCCGATCAACCTCTAAAATTTTAGCCCATTCTGACACCGTGGCGAAATAAATGAAATTGCCCCAAACGTGATTTTTGTTTCCGATCAACCTGTCAATTTTTTGCCTATTCCGACACCGTCACGAAAAATGACGAAATTGCCCCCGATGTGATTTTTGCTTCCAGTCAACTTGTCAAATTTTAGCCCATTTCGACACCATCGCGAAAAATGACGAAATTGCCCCTGGTGCGATTTTTGTTTCCCATCAACCTGTCAAATTGGAGCCCATTCCGGCGCCGTCGCGACAAATGACGAAATAGGCCTAGCGCGATTTTTGTTTCCGATCAACCTGTCAAATTTGAGCCCATTCCGACACCGTCGCGAAAAATGACGAAAATGCCCTCGGCTCGATTTTTATTTTCGATCAAATTGCCAAATTTCAGCCCATTCCGACACCGTCGCGAAAAATGACGAAATTGCTCCCGGCGCGGTTGCTGTTTTCGATCAACCTGTCAAATATTAGCCCATTCCAACACCATCGCGAAATGTGACAAAATTGCTCCCGACGCGGTTTTTGTTTCCAATCAACCGCCCAAATTTCAGCCAATTCCGACACCGTCGCGAAAAATGACGAAATTGCCCCCGACGTGAATTTCGCTTCCAGTCAACCTGCCAAATTTTAGCCCATTCCGACACCGTCGCGTAAAATGACGAAATTGCCCTTGACACAGTTTTTGTTTCCGATCAACCTGTCAAATTTGAGCCCATTTCGACACCGTCGCGAAAAATGATGAAATTTCCCCCGGCGCGATTTTTGTTTCCAATCAACCGGCCAACTTTCAGCCCATTTCGACACCGTCGCGAAAAATGAAGAAATTACCCTCGGCACGATTTTTGTTTCCAATCAACCTGTCAAATTTTAGCACATTCCGACACCGTCGCGAAAAAAGTCGAAATTACCTCCGATGCGATTTTTGATTCCGATCAACCTGCAAAATTTTAGCCCATTTCGACACCGTCGCGAAAAATGACGAAATTGCTCCCGACGTGAATTTCGCTTCCAATCAACCTGCCAAGTTTTTGCCCATTCCGACACCGTCGCGTAAAATGACGAAATTGCCCTTGACACAGTTTTTGTTTCCGATCAACCTGTCAAATTTGAGCCCATTCCGACACCGTCGCGAAAAATGACGAAATTGCCCACGCGATTTTTGTTTTCGATCAACCTGTCAAATTTTAGCCCATTCCGACACCGTCGCGAAAAATGACGAAATTGCCCCTGCGCG
>NW_019265243.1:0-348 GCF_002742605.1 Olea europaea var. sylvestris
AACCACACAATCCTCCGGTTGATTATCCTAGATATAACCAAACCCATACTATTCCTAGACACAACCAAAATCTTTAGTGCCCCATCCGCCTAATTAGGGAACATGACTTGGACTCTTGCAAAATATGAAAAGAAAAATAGTTGACTGAAGATGACCCCTCTCCCTAGTTGCCTATTCACCCAGACAACCAACACTTAGGCATTTACAGGGAACCTTTCCCTAACCATAGTCGTGACAACCCTAGAATCAACTCAAACCTTTCGACCCCCAAGCTAAGTCAGTTGAGAGATCAAGATCCAATAGCCTCAACTCAGGCCCAAACCCATTAGAGAATGCCACGTAGAGAAC
>NW_019265243.1:10112-10729 GCF_002742605.1 Olea europaea var. sylvestris
CTGTAGTTTATGTCCTTCTGAGTACTGGTATTAAAATCAAAGAAATTCTTAAGAAAAGATGCAGTAAAGAGAAGAACTCCCAGGGCTCTCTTCTCATAGCGTAGCAAGCTCGTGATCCCCCTCTATCATCGTATGAGGGGAGCGCGAGAGCAGCGTAGCCGCACTATCCTTCTTTTAGGACTTACATGAATTTCTTTCCCTTCCCTCCATACTGGTCTAAGGGCATCTCTCTTATTTATAGTAGGAGGTTTGCTATGTCCACACCCGATTCTATTACCAAATCACCAAATCCGTTGTCTATCCTAATTGGTTGTACCCCTCTGAGCTTGAATATGAGCTAAAAGCAGTTTGCTCTTCCCGTTGTTAGTGCTAGTTCGATTTCAGATTTCTAAATCGAATTCATACTCATAGAAAGAAAAGGACATTGGATTTGATACATGAAAACAACCGGAAAGAGAAAGACCAATTACTACATGTTAGCGAAGGCGACCAATGTCAAACTCAAGCCTTGCCAGCTTAAATAGAATATGGAGCTTCCTTAGTTAGTAGGCTACCGAGCTCTATGTGGTGGACGGTTTATGCCTTGTCGATCTTGCTCCTTGAATGAAGCCTTCCTC
>NW_019265244.1:0-10727 GCF_002742605.1 Olea europaea var. sylvestris
CGCGCCGGGGGTAATTTCGTCATTTTTCGCGCCTGTGTTAGAATGGGCCCAAGTGTGACAGGTTGATCGGAAACAAAAACCGCGCCGGGGGCAATTTCGTCATTTTTCACGACGGTGCCGAAATGGGAAATTTGACAGGTTGATCGGAAACAAAAATCGCGCCTGGAGCAATTTAAGCATTTTTGGCGACGGTGTCAGAATGGGCTAAAATTTGACAGGTTGATCGCAAACAAAGACCACGCCAGGGGCAATTTCGTCATTTTTCGCACGGTATCGGAATGGGCTAAAATTTGGCAGGTTGATGGGAAACAAAAATTGCGCCGGGGGTAATTTCGTCATTTTTCGCGACGATGTCGGAATGGTCTGAAATTTTGCAGGTTGACTTGAAACAAAAACCGCGTCGTGGGCAATTTCGTCATTTTTCGCGACGGTGTCGGAATGGGCTGAAATTTGGCTGGTTGACTGGAAGCAAAAATCGCGTCGGGGGCAATTTCGTCATATTTCGCGGCTGTGTCGGAATGGGCTAAAATTTGACAGGTTGAGCAAAAACAAACCCCGCGCCTGGGGCAATTTCGTCATTTTTCACGACGGGGTCGGAATGGGCAGAAATTTGACTGGTTGACTAGATGCAAAAATCATGCTGGGGGCAATTTTGTCATTTTTGACAGGTTGATCGGAAACAAAGACCCCGCCGGGGGCAATTTCGTCATTTTTCGCGACGGTGTCGGAATAGGCTCTAATTTGACAGGTTGATCGGAAACAAAAATCGCGCCAGGGGCAATTTCGTCATTTTTCACGACGGTGTCGGAATGGGCAGAAATTTGACTGGTTGACTAGATGCAAAAATCATGCTGGGGGCAATTTTGTCATTTTTGACAGGTTGATCGGAAACAAAGACCACGCCAGGGGCAATTTCGTCATTTTTCGCACGGTATCGGAATGGGCTAAAATTTGGCAGGTTGATGGGAAACAAAAATTGCTCCGGGGGTAATTTCGTCATTTTTCGCGATGATGTCGGAATGGTCTGAAATTTTGCAGGTTGACTTGAAACAAAAACCGCGCCGAGGGCAATTTCGTCATTTTTCGCGACGACGTCGGAATGGGCAGAAATTTGGCTGGTTGACAGGAAGCAAAAATCGCGTCGGGGGCGATTTCGTCATTTTTCGAGACGGTGTCGGAATGGACTAAAATTTGACTGGTTGATCGGAAACAAAAATCGCGCCGGGGGTAATTTCGTCATTTTTCGCGACTGTGTCGGAAGGGGCTCAAATTTGACAGGTTGATTGGAAATAAAAACTGCGCTGGGGGCAATTTCGTAATTTTTCGCGACGGTGTCGAAATGGGATCAAATTTGACAGGTTGATCGGAAACAAAAATCGCGTCGTGGGCAATTTCGTCATTTTTCGCGACTCTGTCGGAATGGGCTGAAATTTTGCAAGTTGACTTAAAACAAAAATCGCGCCGTGGGCAATTTCGTCATTTTTCGCGACGGTGTCGGAATGGGCTGAAATTTGGCTGGTTGATTGGAAGCAAAAATCGCGTCGGGGGCAATTTCGTCCTTTTTCGGGACGGTGTCTGAATGGGCTAAAATTTGACAGGTTGTTTGGAAACAAAAACCGCGCTAGGGGCAATTTCGTCAATTTTCGCGACGGTGTTGGAATGGGAAAAAATTTGACAGATTGATCGGAAACAAAAATCGCGCCGGGGGCAATTTCGTCATTTTTCGCGACGGTCTCGGAATGGGCTGAAATTTGGCTGGTTGATTGGAACCAAAAATCGCGCCGGGGGCAATTTCGTCATTTTTCGCGACGGTCTCGGAATGGGCTGAAATTTGGCTGGTTGATTGGAACCAAAAATCGCGCCGGGGGCAATTTCGTCATTTTTCGCGACGGTCTCGGAATGGGCTGAAATTTGGCTGGTTGATTGGAACCAAAAATCGCGCCGGGGGCAATTTCGTCATTTTTCGCGACGGTCTCGGAATGGGCTGAAATTTGGCTGGTTGATTGGAACCAAAAATCGCGCCGGGGGCAATTTCGTCATTTTTCGCGACGGTCTCGGAATGGGCTGAAATTTGGCTGGTTGATTGGAACCAAAAATCGCGCCGGGGGCAATTTCGTCATTTTTCGCGACGGTCTCGGAATGGGCTGAAATTTGGCTGGTTGATTGGAACCAAAAATCGCGCCGGGGGCAATTTCGTCATTTTTCGCGACGGTCTCGGAATGGGCTGAAATTTGGCTGGTTGATTGGAACCAAAAATCGCGCCGGGGGCAATTTCGTCATTTTTCGCGACGGTCTCGGAATGGGCTGAAATTTGGCTGGTTGATTGGAACCAAAAATCGCGCCGGGGGCAATTTCGTCATTTTTCGCGACGGTCTCGGAATGGGCTGAAATTTGGCTGGTTGATTGGAAGCAAAAATCGCGTCGGGGGCAATTTCGTCCTTTTTCGGGACGGTGTCTGAATGGGCTAAAATTTGACAGGTTGTTTGGAAACAAAAACCGCGCTAGGGGCAATTTCGTCAATTTTCGCGACGGTGTTGGAATGGGAAATTTGACAGGTTGATCGGAAACAAAAATCGCGCCTGGGTAATTTCGTGATTTTTCGCGACGGTGTTGCAATGTGCTCAAATTTGACAGGTTGATCGGAAACAAAAACCGTGCCAGGGGCAATTTCGTCATTTTTCGCGACGGTGTCGGAATGGCTGAAATTTTGCAGGTTGACTGGAAACAAAAATCGCACCGAGTGCTATTTCGTCATTTTTCGCGACGGTGTCGGAATGGGTTGAAATTTGGCTGGTAGACTGGAAGCGAAAATCGCGCCGGGGGCAATTTCGTCATTTTTCGAGACGGTGTCGGATTGTGCTAAAATTTGACAGGTTGATCGGAAACAAAAACCTCGCCGGGGGCAATTTCGTCATTTTTCATGACGGTGTCGGAATGGGAAATTTGACAGGTTGATAGGAAACAAAAACCGCGCCTGGGGCAATTTCGTCATTTTTCGCGACGGTGTCAGAATGGGCTAAAATTTGACAGGTTGATCGGAGACAAAAATCGCGCCACGGGCAATTTCGTCATTTTTCGCACGGTATCGGAATGGGCTAAAATTTGGCAGGTTGATGGGAAACAAAAATTGCGCCGAGGGGTAATTTCGTCATTTTTCGCGACGGTGTCGGAATGTTCTGAAATTTTGCAAGTTGACTTGAAACAAAAACCGCGCCGTGGGCAATTTCGTCATTTTTCGCGACGGTGTCGGAAAGGGCTAAAATTTGGCTGGTTGACTGGAAGCAAAAATCGAGTCGGGGGCAATTTCGTCATTTTTCGCGACGGTGCCGGAATGGATTGAAATTTGGCAGGTTGATCGGAAATAAAAATCTCGCCGGGGGCAATTTCGTCATTTTTCGCGACGATTTCGGAATGGGCTAAAATTTGGCAGATTAATTGGAAACAAAAACCCGCGCCAGGGGCAATTTCGTCATTTTTGCGACGTTGTCGGAATGGACTGAAATTTGGGAGGTCGATCAGAAACAAAACCCACGCTAGGGGCAATTTCGTCATTTTTTGCGACGGTGTCGGAATGGGCTGAAATTTGGCAGGTTGATTGGAAACAAAAATTGCGCCGGGGGCAATTTCGTCATCTTTCGCGACGGTGTCGGAATGGGCTGAAATTTGGCAGGTAGGTCAGAAACAAAAACCGGGCTAGGGGAAATTTCGTCATTTTTCACGACGGTGTCGGAATGGGCTGAAATTTGGCAGGTTGATTGGAAACGAAAATCGCGCCGGGGGCTATTTCTTTTTTTTCCGCAACGGTGTCGAAATGGGCAAAAGTTTGGCAGGTTAATTGGAAACAAAAACCCGCGCCAGGGGGAATTTCGTCATTTTTCGCGACGGTGTCGTAATGGGCTAAAATTTGGCAGGTTAATTAGAAACAAAAATCGTGCCGGGGTGAATTTCGTCATTTTTCGCGACGGTGTCGGAATGGGCTGAAATTTGGCAGGTTGATTGAAAACAAAAACCGCGCTAGGGGCAATTTCGTCATTTTTCACGACGGTATCGGAATGGGCTGAAATTTGGCAGGTTTATTGGAAACAAAAATTGTACCGGGGGCAAATTCGTCATTTTTCGCGACGGTGTCGGAATGGGCTGAAATTTGGCAGGTTGGTCGGAAACAAAAATCACGCTGGGGGCAATTTCGTCATTTTTCACGACGTCGTCGGAATGGGCTGAAATTTGGCAGGTAGGTCGGAAACAAAAACCGCGCTAGGGGAAATTTCGTCATTTTTCGCGACGGTTTCGGAATGGGCTGAAATTTGGCAGGTTGTTTGGAAACGAAAATCGCTCCGGGGGCTACTTCGTCATTTTTCTCGACGGTGTCGGAATGGGATAAAATTTGACAGGTTGATCGGAAACAAAAACCCGCGCCTGTGGTAATTTCTTGATTTTTCGCGACGGTGTCGAAATGGGCTAAAATTTGGTAGATTAATTGGAAACAAAAACCCGCGCCAGGGGCAATTTCGTCATTTTTCGCGACGTTGTCGGAATGGGCTGAGATTCGGCAGGTTTATTGGAAACAAAAATTGTGCCGGGGGCAACTTCGTCATTTTTCGCGACGGTGTCGGAATGGGCTGAAATTTGGCAGGTAGGTCGGAAACAAAAATCGGGCTAGGGGAAATTTCGTCATTTTTCCCGACGGTTTCGGAATGGGCTAAAATTTGGCAGATTAATTGGAAACAAAAACCCGCGCCAGGGGCAATTTCGTCATTTTTCACGATGATGCCGGAAAGGGCTGAAATTTGGCAGGTAGGCCGGAAAAAAAAACCGCGCTAGGGGAAATTTCGTCATTTTTCGGGACGGTTTCGGAATGGGTTAAAATTTGGCAGATTAATTGGAAACAAAAACCCGCGCTAAGGGCAATTTCGTCATTTTTCGCGACGTTGTCGGAATGGGCTGAAATTTGGCAGGTTTATTGGAAACAAAAATTGTGCCGGGGGCAATTTCGTCATTTTTCGCAACGATGTCGGAATGGGCTGAAATTTGGCAGGTTGGTCGGAATAAAAAATCATGCCGGGGGCAATTTCGTCATTTTTCGCGACGGTGTCGGAATGGGCTGAAATTTGGCAGGTAGGTCGGAAACAAAAATCGCGCTAGGGGAAATTTCGTCATTTTTCGTTACGGCTTCGGAATGGGCTAAAATTTGGCAGATTAATTGGAAACAAAAACCTGCACGAGGGCAATTTCGTCATTTATCGCGACGCTGTCGGAATGGGCTTAAATTTGGCAGGTTGATCAGAAACAAAAACCGCGCTAGGGGCAATTTCGTCATTTTTCGCGACCGTGTCGGAATGGGCTGAAATTTGGCAGGTTGATTGGAAACAAAAATTGCGACGGGGGCAATTTCGTCATCTTTCGCGACGGTGTCGGAATGGGCTGAAATTTGGCAGGTAGGTCGGAAACAAAAATCGGGCTAGTGGAAATTTCTTCATTTTTCACGACGGTTTCGGAATGGGCTAAAGTTGGCAGATTAATTGGAAACAAAAATGCGCTCCAGGGGCAATTTCGTCATTTTTCTCGACGGTGCCGGAATGGGCTGAAATTTGGCAGGTTTATTGGAAATAAAAATTGTGCCAGGGGCAATTTCGTCATTTTTTGCGACGGTGTCGGAATGGGCTGAAATTTGACAGGTCGGTACAAAAATCACGCCGGGGGCAATTTCGTCATTTTCGCGACGGTGTCGGAATGGGCTGAAATTTGGCAGGTAGGTCGGAAACAAAAACTGCACTAGGGGAAATTTCGCCATTTTTCACGACGATTTCGGAATGGGATGAAATTTGGCAGGTTGATTGGAAACGAAAATTGCTCCGGGGGCTATTTCGTCATTTTTCGCGACGGTGCTGGAATGGGTTAAAGTTTGACAGGTTGATCGGAAACAAAAACCCGCGCCTGTGGCAATTTCGTGATTTTTTGCGACGGTGTCGGAATGGGCTAAAATTTGGCAGATTAATTGGAAACAAAAACCCGCGCCAGGGGTAATTTCGTCATTTTTCGCGACGTTGTCGGAATGGGCTGAGATTCGGCAGGTTGATCGGAAACAAAAACCGCGCTAGGGGCAATTTCGCCATTTTTCGCGACGGTTCTGGAATGGGCTGAAATTTGGCAGGTTGATTGGAAACAAAAATTGCGCCGTGGGCAAAATTCGTCACTTTTCGCGATGGTGTCGGAATGGGCTGAAATTTGGCAGGTTGATCAAAAACAAAAATTTCGCCAGGGGCAATTTCGTAATTTTTCGCGATGGTGCAGGAATGGGCTGAAATTTGGTGGGTTGGTTGGAAACAAAAATTGCGCCGTGGGCAAAATATGTCATTTTTCGCGATGGTCTCGGAATGGGCTGAAATTTGGCAGGTTGATTGGAAACAAAAATTGCGCTAGGGGCAATTTCGTCATTTTTCGCGACGGTGTCGGAATGGGTTGAAATTTGGCAGGTTTATTGGAAAGAAAAATTGTGCCGGGGGCAATTTCATAATTTTTCGCGACGGTGTCGAAATGGGCTGAAATTTGACAGGTTGGTCGGAAACAAAAATCATGCCGGGGACAATTTCGTCATTTTTCGCGACGGTGTCGGAATGGGCCGAAATTTGGTAGGTAGGTCGGAAACAAAAATCGCGCTAGGGGAAATTTCGTCATTTTTCGTGACGATTTTGGAATGGGCTAAAATTTGGCAGATTAATCGGAAACAAAAACCCGCACCAGGGGCAATTTCATCATTTTTCGCGACGTTGTCGAAATGGACTGAAATTTGGCAGGTTGATCAGAAACAAAAACCGCGCTAGGGGCAATTTCGTCATTTTTCGCGACGGTGTCGGAATGGGCTCAAATTGGACAGTTGATCGGAAACAAAAGCCGCGCCGGGGGCAATTTCTTGATTTTCGCGACGATGTCGAAATGGGAAATTTGACAGGTTGATCGGAAATAAAAATCGCGCCTGGGCAATTTCTTGATTTTTCGCGACGGTGTTGCAATGTTCTCAAATTTGACAGGTTGATCGGAAACAAAAACCTTGCCAGGGGCAATTTCGTCATTTTTCGCGACGGTGTCGGAATGGGCTGAAATTTTGCAGGTTGACTGGAAACAAAAATCGCGTCTAGTGCTATTTCGTCATCTTTAGCGACGGTGTCGGTGTGGGTTGAAATTTGGCTGGTAGACTGGAAGCAAAAATCGCACCGGGGGCAATTTCGTCATTTTTCGAGACGGTGTCGGAATGGGCTAAAATTTGACAGGTTGATCAAAAACAAAAATCGCGTCGGGGACAATTTCGTCATTTTTCGCGACTGTATCGGAATGGGCAGAAATTTTGCAGGTTGACTTGAAACAAAAACCGCGCCAAGGGCAATTTCGTCATTTTTCGCGACGGGGGCTGAATGGGATGAAATTTGGCTGGTTGACTGGAAGCAAAAATCGCGCCGGGGGCAATTTCGTCATTTTTCAAGACGATGTCGGAATGGGCTAAAATTTGACTGGTTGATCGGAAATAAAAATCGTGCCGGGGGTAATTTCGTCATTTTTCGCAACTGTGTCGGAAGGGGCTCAAATTTGATAGGTTGATTGGAAATAAAAACCGCGCTGGGGGCAATTTCGTAATTTTTCGCGACGGTGTCGAAATGGGATCAAATTTGACAGGTTGATCGGAAACAAAAATCGCGTCGGGGGCAATTTCGTCATTTTTCGCGACTGTGTCGGAATGGGCTGAAATTTTGCAAGTTGACTTAAAACAAAAATCGCGCCTTGGGCAATTTCGTCATTTTTCGCGACGGTGTCGGAATGGGCTGAAATTTGGCTGGTTGACTGGAAGCAAAAATCGCGTCGGGGGCAATTTCGTCATTTTTCGCGACGGTCTCGGAATAGGCTGATATTTGGCTGGTTGACTGGAAACGAAAATCGCGCTAGGGGCAATTTTGTCATTTTTCGCGAAGGTGTCGGAATGGGCTCAAATTTGACAGGTTGATCGAAAACAAAAATCGCGCCAGGGGCAATTTCGTCATTTTTCGCGACGGTGTCGAAATGGGCCAAAATTCGACAGGTTGATCAGAAACAAAAATCGCTTCGGGGGCAATTTCGTCATTTTTTGCGACGTTGCTGGAATGGACTGAAATTTGACAGGTTGATCAGAAACAAAAACCGCGCTAGGGGCAATTTCGTCATTTTTTGCGACGGTGTCGGAATGGGCTGAAATTTGGCAGGTTGATTGGAAACAAAAATTGCGCCGGGGGCAATTTTGTCATTTTTCGATGCGGTGTCAGAATGGGCTGAAATTTGGCAGGTTGATTGGAAACGAAAATCACGCCGGGGACTATTTCGTCTTTTTCCGCAACGGTGTCGAAATGGGCTAAAGTTTGGCAGGTCAATTTGAAGCAAAAACCCGCCCCAAGGGGAATTTCGTCATTTTTCGCGACGGTGTCGTAATGGGCTAAAATTTGGCAGGTTAATTGGAAACAAAAATCGTGCCGGGGTGAATTTCGTCATTTTTCGCGACGGTGTCGGAATGGGCTGAAATTTGGCAGGTTTATTGGAAACAAAAATTGTACCGGGGGCAAATTCGTCATTTTACGCGACGGTGTCGGAATGGGCTGAAATTTGGCAGGTTGGTCGGAAACAAAAATCACGCTGGGGGCAATTTCGTCATTTTTCGCGACGTTGTCGGAATGGGCTGAAATTTGGATGGTAGGTCGGAAACAAAAATCGCGCTAGGGGAAATTTCGTCATTTTTCGCGACGGTTTCGGAATGGGCTGAAATTTGGCCGGTTGTTTGGAAACGAAAATCGCTCCGGGGGCTACTTCGTCATTTTTCTCGACGGTGTCGGAATGCGATAAAATTTGACAGGTTGATCGGAAACAAAAACCTGCGCCTGTGGCAATTTCTTGATTTTTCGCGACGGTGTCGGAATGGGCTGAAATTTGGCTGGTAGGTCGGAAACAAAAATCGGGCTTGGGGAAATTTCGTCATTTTTCCCGACGGTTTCGGAATGGGCAAAAATTTGGCAGATTAATTGGAAACAAAAACCCGCGCCAGGGGCAATTTCGTCATTTTTCACGATGATGCCGGAAAGGGCTGAAATTTGGCAGGTAGGCCGGAAAAAAAAACCGCGCTAGGGGAAATTTCGTCATTTTTCGGGACGATTTCGGAATGGGCTAAAATTTGGCAGATTAATTGGAAACAAAAACCCGCGCTAAGGGCAATTTCGTCATTTTTCGCGACGTTGTCGGAATGGGCTGAAATTTGGCAGGTTTATTGGAAACAAAAATTGTGCCGGGGGCAATTTCGTCATTTTTCGCAACGATGTCGGAATGGGCTGAAATTTGGCAGGTTGGTCGGAATAAAAAATCATGCCGGGGGCAATTTCGTCATTTTTCGCGACGGTGTCGGAATGGGCTGAAATTTGGCAGGTAGGTCTGAAACAAAAATCGCGCCAGGGGAAATTTCGTCATTTTTCGTTACGGTTTCGGAATGGGCTAAAATTTGGCAGATTAATTGGAAACAAAAACCCGCACCAGGGCAATTTCGTCATTTATCGCGACGTTGTCGGAATGGGCTGAAATTTGGCAGGTTGATCAGAAACAAAAACCGCGCTAGGGGCAATTTCGTCATTTTTCGTGATCGTGTCGGAATGGGCTGAAATTGGCAGGTTGATTGGAAACAAAAATTGCGCCGGGGGCAATTTCGTCATCTTTCGCGACGGTGTCGGAATGGGCTGAAATTTGGCAGGTAGGTCGGAAACAAAAATCGCGCCAGGGGAAATTTCGTCATTTTTCGCGACGGTTTCGGAATGGGCTAAAGTTGGCAGATTAATTGGAAACAAAAATGCGCTCCAGGGGCAATTTCGTCATTTTTCGCGACGGTGCCGGAATGGGCTGAAATTTGGCAGGTTTATTGGAAATAAAAATTGTGCCAGGGGCAATTTCGTCATTTTTTGCGACGGTGTCGGAATGGGCTGAAATTTGACAGGTCGGTACAAAAATCACGCCGGGGGCAATTTCGTCATTTTCGTGACGGCGTCGGAATGGGCTGAAATTTGGCAGGTAGGTCGGAAACAAAAACTGCACTAGGGGAAATTTCGCCAGTTTTCACGACGATTTCGGAATGGGATGAAATTTGGCAGGTTCATTGGAAACGAAAATCGCTCCGGGGGCTATTTCGTCATTTTTCGCGACGGTGTTGGAATGGGTTAAAATTTGACAGGTTGATCGGAAACAAAAACCCGCGCCTGTGGCAATTTCTTGATTTTTTGCGACGGTGTCGGAATGGGCTAAAATTTGGCAGATTAATTGGAAACAAAAACCCGCGCCAGGGGTAATTTCGTCATTTTTCGCGACGTTGTCGGAATGGGCTGAGGTTCGGCAGGTTGATCGGAAACAAAAATCGCGCTAGGGGAAATTTCGCCATTTTTCGCGACGCTTCTGGAATGGGCTGAAATTTGGCAGGTTGATTGGAAACAAAAATTGGGCCGTGGGCAAAATTCGTCACTTTTCGCGATGGTATCGGAATGGGCTGAAATTTGGCAGGTTGATCAAAAACAAAAATCGCGCCAGGGGCAATTTCGTAATTTTTCGCGACGGTGCAGGAATGGGCTGAAATTTGGTGGGTTGGTTGGAAACAAGAATTGCGCCGTGGGCAAAATACGTCATTTTTCGCGATGGTCTCGGAATGGGCTGAAATTTGGCAGGTTGATTGGAAACAAAAA
>NW_019265245.1:0-10726 GCF_002742605.1 Olea europaea var. sylvestris
GTGCAAAAGTTACGCTCAATTCTTCGTACGCCGACAATCCAAGCGTTCCAAATATGCAAGTGCTCACTCTTTCGAAAAATGTCTGAAATCCCTTATAAGTCACGATGAAGTGGTGAGTTCAATCCAAAGCGGTCGCTACATTTCCAAAAAGTACTTACGGGACCAAAAGGGACACCGGGTGCAAAAGTTACACTCAATTTTTCGTACGCCGACAATCCAAACGTTCCAAATATGCAAGTGCTCACTCTTTCGAAAAATGGCCAAAATTCCTCATACGTCACGACGAAGTGGTGAGTTCAATCTAAAACGGTCGCTACAATTCCAAAAAGTACTTACGGACCCTAAATGGACACCGTGTGCAAAAGTTACGCTCAATTCTTCGTACGTCGACAATCCAAGCGTTCTAAATATGCAAGTGCTCATTCCTTCAAAAAATGGCCAAAATCCCTCGTACGTCACAATGAAGTTGTGATTTCAACCCAGAACGGTCGCTACATTTCCAAAAAGTACTTATGGGCCCAAAATGGACACCGTGTGCAAAAGTTACGCTCAATACTTCGTACGCCGACAATCCAAGCGTTCCAAATATGCAAGTGCTCACTCTTTCGAAAAATGGCTGAAATCCCTCATACGTCATGACGAAGTGGTGAGTTCAATCCAAAACGGTCGCTAAATTTCCAGAAAGCACTTGTGGTCCAAAAGGGACACCGGGTGCAAAAGTTACTCTCAATTCTTCGTACGCTGACAATCCAAGCGTTCCAAATATGCAAGTGCTCATTCCTTCGAAAAATGGCTAAAATCCCTCGTACGTCACAACGAAGTTGTGAGTTCAATCCAAAACGGTCGCTACATTTCCAAAAAGTACTTATGGGCCCAAAATGAACACCGTGTGCAAAAGTTACGCTCAATTATTCGTACGCCAATAATCCAAGCGTTCCAAATATGCAAGTGCTCATTCCTTCGAAAAATGGCCAAAATCCCTCGTACGTCACAATGAAGTTGTGAGTTCAATACAAAACGATCGCTACATTTCCAAAAAGTACTTATGGGCCCAAAACGAACACCGTGTGCAAAAGTAACGCTCAATACTTCGTACGCCGACAATCCAAGCGTTCCAAATATGCAAGTGCTTATTCCTTCAAAAAATGCCCGAAATCCCTCGTACGTCACAACAAAGTTGTGAGTTCAATCCAAAATGGTCGCTACATTTCCAAAAAGTACTTGCGGGCCCAAAAGGGACACCGGGTGTAAAAGTTACGCTCAATTTTTCGTACGTCGACAATCCAAGCGTTCCAAATATGCAAGTGCTCACTGTTTCGAAAAATGGCCGAAATCTCTCATACGTCACGACGAAGTGGTGAGTTCAATCTAAAACGGTCGCCACAATTCGTAAAAGTACTTACGGGCCCTAAATGGACACCGTGTGCAAAAGTTACGCTCAATTCTTCATACGCCAACAATCCAAGTGTTCCAAATACGCAAGTGCTCATTCCTTTGAAAAATGGCCGAAATCCCTCGTACGTCACAATGAAGTTGTGAGCTCAATCCAAAACGGCCGCTACATTTCCAAAAAGTACTTATGGGCCCAAAACGGACGCCGTGTGCAAAAGTTACGCTCAACACTTCGTACGCCGACAATCCAAGCGTTCCAAATATACAAGTGCTCACTCTTTCGAAAAATGGCCGAAATCCCTCATACGTCACGATGAAGTGGTGAGTTCAATCCAAAACGGTCGCCACATTTCCAAAAAGTACTTGTGGTCCCAAAAGGGACACCGGGTGCAAAAGTTACTCTCAATTCTTCGTACGCCAACAATCCTAGTGTTCCAAATATACAAGTGCTCACTCTTTCGAAAAATGGCCGAAATCCCTCATACGTCATGATGAAGTGGTGAGTTCAATCCAAAACGGTCGCTACATTTCCAAAAAGTACTTGAGGTCCCAAAAGGGACACCGGGTGCAAAAGTTACTCTCAATTCTTCGTACGCCGACAATCAAGGCGTTCCAAATATGCAAGTGCTCATTCTTTCGAAAAATAGCCGAAATCCCTCGTACGTCACGATGAAGTGGTGAGTTCAATCGAAAACGGTCGTTACATTTCTAAAAAGTACTTATAGTCCCAAAACGGACACCCTGTGCAAAAGTTACGCTCAATTTTTCGTACACTGACAATCCAAGTGTTCCAAATATGCAAGTGCACTTTCTTTTGAAAAATGGCCGAAATCCCACATACGTCACGACGAAGTGGTGAGTTCAATCCAAAACGGTCGCGACATTTCCAAAAAGTACTTGCGGGCCCAAAAGGGACACCGGGTGCAAAAGTTACGCTCAATTCTTCGTACGCCGACAATCCAAGCGTTCCAAATATGCAAGTGTCCACTCTTTCGAAAAATGGCCGAAATCCCTCATACGTCACGACGAAGTGGTGAGTTCAATCTAAAACGGTCGCTACATTTCCAAAAAGTACTTACGGGCCCAAAACGGACACCCTGTGCAAAAGTTACGCTCAATACTTCGTACGCCGACAATCCAAGCATTCGAAATATGCAAGTGCTCACTCTTTTGAAAAATGGCCGAAATCCCTCATACGTCACGATGAAGTGGTGAGTTCAATCCAAAATGGTCGCTACATTTCGAAAAAGTACTTGTGGTCCCAAAAGGGACACCGGGTGCAAAAGTTACTCTCAATTCTTCGTACGCCGACAATCCTAGCGTTCCAAATATGAAAGTGCTCACACTTTTGAAAAATGGCCAAAATCCCTCATATGTCACGGCGAACTGGTGAGTTCAATCCAAAACGGTCGCTACATATCCAAAAAGTACTTATTGGCCCAAAACGGACACCGTGTGCAAAAGTAACGCTCAATTCTTCGTACACTGACAATCCATGCGTTCCAAATATGCAAGCGCTCACTCTTTCGAAAAATGGTTGAAATCCCTCCTACGTCACGACGAGGTGGTGAGTTCAATCCAAAACGGTCGCTACATTTCCAAAAAGTACTTTTGGGCCCAAAATGGACACCGTGTGCAAAAGTTACTCTCAATTCTTCGTACGCCGACAATCCAAGCGTTCCAAATATGGAACTGCTCACTCTTTCGAAAAATGGTCGACATCCCTCATACGTCACGACGAAGTGGTGAGTTCAACCCAAAACGGTCGCTACATTTCCAAAAAGTACTTATGGGTCCAAAACAGACACCGTCTGCAAAGGTTACGCTCAATTCTTCGTACGCCGACAATCCAAGCATTCCAAATATGCAAGTGCTCATTCTTTCGAAAAATGGCCAAAATCCCTCGTACGTTATGACGAAGTGGTGAGTTCAATCCAAAACGGTCGCTACATTTCAAAAAAGTACTTATGGTCCCGAAACGGACACCGTGTAAAAAAGTTACGCTCAATTTTTCGTACGTCAACAATCCAAGCGTTCCAAATATGCAAGTGCTCACTCTTTCGAAAAATGGCCAAAATCCCCCATACGTCACAATGAAGTGGTGAGTTCAATCCAAAACGGTCGCTACATTTCCAAAAAGTACTTATGGTCCCAAAACGGACACTGTGTGCGAAAGTAACGCTCAATTCTTCGTACGCCAACAATCCAAGCGTTCCAAATATGCAAGTGCTCACTCTTTCGATAAATGGTCCAAATCCCTCGTACGTCACGATGAAGTCGTGAGTTCAATCCAAAACGGTCGCTTCATTTCCAAAAAGTACTTATGGTCCCAAAACGGACACCGTGTGCAAAAGTTACGCTCAATTCTTCGTACGCCGACAATCCAAGCGTTCCAAATATGCAAGGGCTCATTCTTTCTAAAAATGGCCGAAATCCCTCATACGTCACGACGAAGTTGTAAGTTAAATCCTAAACGGTTGCTACATTTCCAAAAAGTACTTGCGGGCCCAAAAGGGACACCGGGTGCAAAAGTTACGCTCAATTCTTCGTACGCCGACAATCCTAGCATTCCAAATATTGAAGTGCTCACTCTTTCGAAAAATGGCCGAAATCCCTCATACGTCACGACGAAGTGGTGAGTTCAATCTAAAACGGTCACTACATTTCGAAAAAGTACTTACGGGCCCAAAACGGACACCGTGTGCAATAGTTACCCTCAATTCTTCGTACGTCGACAATCCAAGCGTTCCAAATATGTAAGGGCTCATTCTTTCGAAAAATGGCTGAAATCCCTCGTACATCACGACGAAGCGATGAGTTCAATCCAAAACGGTCGCTACATTTCCAAAAAGTACTTATGGGCCCAAAACGGATACCATGTGCAAAAGTTACGCTCAATTCTTCGTACGCCGACAATCCAAGCGTTCCAAATATGCAAGTGCTCACTCTTTCGGAAAAATGGCCGAAATCACTCATACATCACGACGAAGTGGTGAGTTCAATCGAAAATGGACGCTACGATTCCAAAAAGTACTTACGGGCCCGAAATGGACATCGTGTACAAAAGTTACGCTAAATTCTTCGTACGTCGACGATCCATGCGTTCCAAATATACAAGTGCTCATTCTTTCGAAAAATGGCCAAAATCCCTCGTACGTTATGACGAAGTGGTGAGTTCAATCCAAAATGGTCGCTACATTTCAAAAAAGTACTTATGGTCCCAAAACGGACACCGTGTAAAAAAGTTAAACTTAATTTCTTCGTACGTCGACAATCCAAGCGTTCTAAATATGCAAGTGCTCATTCTTTCAGAAAATGGCCGAAATGCCTCGTACGTCACGATGAAGTCGTGAGTTCAATACAAAACGGTCGCTACATTTCCAAAAAGTACTTACGGGCCCAAAACGGAGACCGTGCGCAAAAGTTACGCTCAATTCCTTGTACGCCGACAATCCAAGCGTTCCAAATATGCAAGTGCTCACTCTTTCGAAAAATGGCCGAAATCCCTCATCCGTCACGACGAAGTGGTGAGTTCAATCCAAAACGGTCGCTACATTTCCAAAAAGTACTTGCGGGCCCAAAAGGGACACCGGGTGCAAAAGTTACGATCAATTCTTCGTACGCCGACGATCCAAGCGTTCCAAATATGCAAGTGCTCACTCTTTCGAAAAATGGCTGAAATCCCTCATACGTGACGACGAAGTGGTGAGTTCAATCTAAAACGGTTGCTACGATTCCAAAAAGTAGTTACGAGCCAAAAATGGACACCGTGTGCAAAAGTTACGCTCAATTCTTCGTACGCCAACAATCCAAGCGTTCCAAATATACAAGTGCTCATTCTTTCGAAAAATGGCCAAAATCCCTTGTACGTTACGACGAAGTGGTGAGTTCAATCCAAAACGGTCGCTACATTTCAAAAAAGTACTTACGGGCCCAAAACGGACACCGTGTGCAAAAGTTACGCTCAACTCCTTGTACGCCGACAATCCCAGCGTTCCAAATATGCAAGTGCTCACTCTTTAGAAAAATGGCAGAAATCTCTCATAGGTCACGACGAAGCGGTGAGTCCAGTCCAAAACGGTCGCTACCGTTCCAAAAAGTACATCCGGGCCCAAAATGGACACCGGGTGCAAAAGTTACGCCCAATTCTTCGTACGCCGACAATCAAAGCGTTCCAAATATGCAAGTGCTCATTCATTCAAAAAATAGCCGAAATCCCTCGTACATCACGATGAAGTCGTGAGTTCAATCCAAAACGGGCGCTACATTTCCAAAAAGGACATATGGGCCCAAAACGGACCCGTATGCAAAAGTTACGCTCAATTCTTCGTACGCCGACAATCCTAGCATTCCAAATATTCAAGTGCTCACTCTTTCGAAAAAAGGCCGAAATCCCTCATACGTCACGACGAAGTGGTGAGTTCAATCCAAAACGGTCGCCACATTTCCAAAAGTACTTGCGGGCCCAAAAGGGACACCGGGTGCAAAAGTTGCGCTCAATTCTTCGTACACCGACAATCCTAGCATTCCAAATATTCAAGTGCTCACTCTTTCGAAAAATGGCCGAAATCCCTCATACGTCACGACGAAGTGGTGAGTTCAATCTAAAACGGTCGCTACATTTCAAAAAAGTACTTACGGGCCAAAACGGACACCGTGTGCAAAAGTTACGCTCAACTCATTGTACGCCGACAATCCCAGCGTTCCAAATATGCAAGTGCTCACTCTTTAGAAAAATGGCAGAAATCTCTCATACGTCACGACGAAGCGGTGAGTCCAGTCCAAAACGGTCGCTACCGTTCCAAAAAGTACATCCGGGCCCAAAATGGACACCGGGTGCAAAAGTTACGTCCAATTCTTCGTACGCCGACAATCAAAGCGTTCCAAATATGCATGTGCTCATTCATTCAAAAAATAGCCGAAATCCCTCGTACATCACGATGAAGTCGTGAGTTCAATCCAAAACGGGCGCTACATTTCCAAAAAGTACATATGGGCCCAAAACGGACACGTATGCAAAAGTTACGCTCAATTCTTCGTACGCCGACAATCCAAGCGTTCCAAATATGCAAGTGCTCACTCTTTCGAAAAAAGGCCGAGATCCCTCATACGTCACGACGAAGTGGTGAGTTCAATCCAAAACGGTCGCCACATTTCCAAAAGTACTTGCGGGCCCAAAAGGGACACCGGGTGCAAAAGTTACGCTCAATTCTTCGTACACCGACAATCCTAGCATTCCAAATATTCAAGTGCTCACTCTTTCGAAAAATGGCCGAAATCCCTCATACGTCACGACGAAGTGGTGAGTTCAATCTAAAACGGTCGCTACATTTCGAAAAAGTACTTACGGGCCCAAAACGGACACCGTGTGCAATAGTTACCCTCAATTCTTCGTACGTCGACTATCCAAGCATTCCAAATATGTAAGGGCTCATTCTTTCGAAAAATGGCTGAAATCCCTCGTACGTCACGACGAAGCGATGAGTTCAATCCAAAACGGTCGCTACATTTCCAAAAAGTACTTATGGGCCCAAAACGGACACCGTGTGCAAAAGTTACGCTCAATTCTTCGTATGCCGACAATCCAACCGTTCCAAATATGCAAGTGCTCACTCTTTCGAAAAATGGCCGAAATCACTCATACGTGACGACGAAGTGGTGAGTTCAATTGAAAATGGACGCTACGATTCCAAAAAGTACTTACGGGCCCAAAATGGACACCGTGTACAAAAGTTACGCTAAATTCTTCGTACGCCGACAATCCAAGCGTTCCAAATATACAAGTGCTCATTCTTTCGAAAAATGGCCAAAATCCCTCGTACGTTATGACGAAGTGGTGAGTTCAATCCAAAAGGGTCGCTACATTTCAAAAAAGTACTTATGGTCCCAAAACGGATACCGTGTAAAAAAGTTACGCTCAATTCTTCGTACGTCGACAATCCAAGCGTTCTAAATATGCAAGTGCTCATTCTTTCAGAAAATGGCCGAAATCCCTCGTACGTCACGATGAAGTCGTGAGTTCAATACAAAACGGTCACTACATTTCCAAAAAGTACTTACGGGCCCAAAACGGACACCGTGCGCAAAAGTTACGCTCAATTCCTTATACGCCGACAATCCAAGTGTTCCAAATATGCAAGTGCTCACTCTTTCAAAAAATGGCCAGAATCCCTCATACGTCACGACGAAGTGGTGAGTTCAATCCAAAACGGTCGCTACATTTTCAAAAAGTACTTGCGGGCCCAAAAAGGACACCGGGTGCAAAAGTTACGATCAATACTTCGTACGCCGACGATCCAAGCGTTCCAAATATGCAAGTGCTCACTCTTTCGAAAAATGGCTGAAATCCCTCATACGTCACGACGAAGTGGTAAGTTCAATCTAAAACGGTCGCTACGATTCCAAAAAGTACTTACGGGCCCAAAATGGACACCGTGTGCAAAAGTTACGCTCAATTCTTCGTACGCCAACAATCCAAGCGTTCCAAATATACAAGTGCTCATTCTTTCAAAAAATGGCCAAAATCCCTCGTACATTACGACGAAGTGGTGAGTTCAATCCAAAACGGTCGCTACATTTCCAAAAAGTACTTACGGGCCCAAAACGGACACCGTGTGTAAAAGTTACGCTCAATTCCTTGTACGCTGACAATCCAAGCGTTCCAAATATGCAAGTGCTCACTCTTTCAAAAAATGGCAGAAATCTCTCATACGTCACGACGAAGCGGTGAGTCCAATCCAAAACGGTCGCTACCATTCCAAAAAGTACTTCCGGGCCCAAAATGGACACCGGGTGCAAAAGTTACGCCCAATTCTTCGTACGCCGACCATCCAAGCGTTCCATATATGCAAGTGCTCACTCTTTCGAAAAATGGCCGAAATCCCTCATACGTCACGATGAAGTGGTGAGTTCAATCTAAAACGGTCGCTACGTCTCCAAAAAGTACTTCCGGGCCCAAAATGGACTCCGGGTGCAAAAGTTACGCTCAATTCTTCGTACGTCGACAATCCAAGCGCTCCAAATATGCAAGTGCTCATTCTTTCGAAAGATGGCCAAAATCCCTCATACGTCACGATGAAGTGGTCACTTCAATCTAAAACGGTCGCTACGTCTCCAAAAAGTACTTCCGGGCCCAAAATGGACTCCGGGTGCAAAAGTTACGCTCAATTCTTCGTACGTCGACAATCCAAGCGCTCCAAATATGCAAGTGCTCATTCTTTCGAAAAATGGCCAAAATCCCTCGTACGTCACGATGAAGTGGTGAGTTTAATCCAAAACGGTCGCTCCATTTTCAAAAAGTACTTACGGGCCCAAAACGGACACCGTGCGCAAAAGTTCCGCTCAATTCTTCGTACGCCAACCATCCAAGCGTTCCAAATATACAAGTGCTCGCTCTTTCAAAAAATGGCCGAAATCCCTCGTACGTCACGACGAAGTGGTGAGTTCAATCTAAAATGGTCGCTACATTTCCAAAAAGTACTTACGGGCCTAAAACGGACACCGTGTGCAAAAGTTACGCTCAATTCTTGGTAAGTCGACAATCCAAGCGTTCCCAATATGTAAGTGCTCACTCTTTTGAAAAATGGCTGAAATCCCTCATTTGTCTCGACGAGGTGGTGAGTTCAATCGAAAATGGTCGCTAAATTTCCAAAAAGTACTTATTGGCCAAAAACGGACACCGGGTGCAAATTTTACGCTCAATTCTTCGTACGCCGACCATCCAAGCGTTCCAAATATGCAAGTGCTCACTCTTTCGAAAAATGGCCGAAATCTCTCATACGTTACGACGAAGTGGTAAGTTCAATCCAAAACGGTCGCTACAATTCCAAAAAGTACTCATGGGCCCAAAACAGACACCGTGTGAAAAAGTAACGCTCAATTCTTCGTACGCCGACAATCCAAGCGTTCCAAATATACAAGTGCTCACTCTTTCGATAAATGGTCGAAATCCCTCCTACTTCACGATGAAGTGGTAAGTTCAATCCAAAACGGTCGCCACATTTCCAAAAAGTACTTATGGGCCCAAAACGGACACCGTGTGCAAACGTTACGCTCAATTGTTCGTACGCCGACAATCCAAGCGTTCCAAATATGCAAGTGCTCACTCTTTCAAAAAACGGTTGATATCCCTCATACGTCCCGATGAAGCGGTGAGTTCAATCCAAAATGGTCGCTACATTTCCAAAAAGTACTTACGGCCCAAAACGGACACCGGGTGCAAAAGTTACGCTCAATTCTTTGTACGCCGACCATCCAAGCATTCCAAATAAGCAAGAGCTAACTCTTTCGAAAAATGGCCAAAATCCCTCATACGTCATGACGAAGTGGTGAGTTCAATCCAAAACGGTCGCTACATTTCCAAAAAGTACTTGCGGGCCCAAAAGGGACTTCGAGTGCAAAAGTTACGCTAAATTCTTCGTACGCCGACAATCCAAGCATTCCAAATATACAAGTGCCCACTCTTTCAAAAAATGGCCGAAATCACTCATACGTCACGATGAAGTGGTGAGTTCAATCTAAAATGGTCGCTACGATTCCAAAAAGTACTTACGGGCCCAAAATGGACACCGTGTACAAAAGTTACGCTCAATTCTTCATGCGCTGACAATCCAAGCGTTCCAAATAAGCAAGTGCTCATTCTTTCGAAAAATGGCCAAAATCTCTCGTACGTCACGACGAAGCGGTGAGTTCAATCCAAAACGGTCGCTACATTTCCAAAAAGTACTTATGGTCCCAAAACGGACACCGTGTGCAAAAGTTACGCTCAATTCTTCGTACGCTGACAATCCAAGCGTTCCAAATATGCAAGTGCTCACTCTTTCAAAAAATGGCCGAAATCCCTCATACGTCACGACGAAGTGGTGAGTTCAATCCAAAACGGTCGCCACATTTCCAAAAAGTACTTGCGGGCCCAAAAGGGACATCGGGTGCAAAAGTTACGCTCTATTCTTCGTACACCGACAATCCTAGCATTCCAAATATGTAAGCGCTCACTCTTTCGAAAAATGGCCGAAATCCCTCATACGTCAAGACGAAGTGGTGAGTTCAATCTAAAACGGTCGCTACATTTCAAAAAAGTGCTTACGGGCCCAAAACGGACACCGTGTGCAATAGTTACCCTCAATTCTTCGTACGTCGACAATCCAAGCGTTCCAAATATGTAAGTGCTCATTCTTTAAAAAAATGGCCGAAATCCCTCGTACGTCACGACGAAGCGGTGAGTTCAATCCAAAACGGTCGCTACCGTTCCAAAAAGTACTTGCGGGCCCAAAAGGGACACCGGGTGCAAATGTTACGCTCAATTCTTCGTACGCCGACCATCCAAGCGTTCCAA
>NW_019265246.1:0-3872 GCF_002742605.1 Olea europaea var. sylvestris
TGTACACTATGAGTACACACTTAAGTTTACACTTTACCACGTGGCATTACCCTGATGGATAGTTTAAATTTTAACCAGTTTTCTTATCCAATTGGGACTTGACAACAACGTAAGTATCAAACAACGTGTCAAAAATTAGTGTACAAAAAGCAAATTTCAATATGTAAGGACCTTTCTACATGTACACTATGGTGTACACTTTAGTTTACACCTTGCCACGTGACATTACCCTGTTTGGCAGTTTAAAATTGAAATAATCTTCCCACCCAATTCACATTTGACAACAATGCAAGTGTCAAACAACGTGTCATAAAGTAGTGTACAAATAGAAAAGTTCAATAGGTAAGAACCTTGCTACTTGTACATTATGAGTACGTAATTAAGTTTATACTTTGCCACGTGACATTACCCAGTTGGGTAGTTTAAATTTCAACCAGTTTTCCTAACTAATTGAGACCTAACAACAACGCAAGTGACAAACAACCTGTCAAAAATTAGTGTACAAATAGCAAAGTTCAGTAGGTAAGAACCTTTGTACATGTACACTATGGTGTACACTATAGTTTAAACTTTACCACGTGGCATTGCCCCGTTTGGCAATTTAAATTTCAAACCATTTTGGCATCCAATTGATAATTGACAACAATGCAAGTGTCAAACAACTTATTAGAATTCATTGTACAAATAGCAAAGTTCAATCGGTAAGAACCTAGCGACATGTACACTATGGTGAACTCTTTAGTTTACACTTTGTCAAGTGACATTACCCTATTGGACAATTCGAATTTCAAACTGTTTTTCCACCCAATTGACACATGATAACAATGCAAGTGTCAAACAAGGTGTCCAGAATCAGTGTACAATTAGCAAAGTTCAATCGGTAATAACCTTTCTATTTGTACATTATGGTGCACACTTTAGTTTACGCTTTGCCACATGAGATTACCCTGTTGAAGAGTTTAAATTTCAAACCATTTTTGCAATCCAGTTAACAATTGACAACAATGCAAGTGTTAAAGAACTTGTCAAAATTTAGTGTACAAATAGCAAAGTTCAATCGGTAAGGACCATGCTACATGTACACTATGGTGTACACTTTAGTTTAAGCATCGCAACGTGACATTACCGTATTGGACAATTTTTATTTCAAACTGTTTTTCCACCCAATTGACACATGACAACAATGCAAGTGTCAAACGTGTTAAAAGTTGGTGTACATATAGCAAAGTTCAATCGATAAGAACCTTGCTATATGTACACTATGGTGTACACTTTAGTTTACACTCTGCCATGCGACATTACCCTGTTTGACAGTTGAAATTTCAAACCGGTTTGCCATCCAATTGAAAATTGACAATAATGCAAGTGTCAAACAAAGTGTCAAAATTCAATGTACAAATTGCAAAGTTCAATCGGTAAGAACCTTAGGACAAGTACACTATGGTGTACACTTTGCCAAGTGACATTACCCTGCTGGAAAGTTTAAATTTCAACCAGTTTTCTTATCTAATTGAAACCTGACAACAACACAAGTGTCAGACAACGTGCCAAAAATCAGAGTGCAAATAAGAAAGTTCAATTTGTAAGGAACGTGCAACATGTACACTATGGTGTATACTTTAGTTTACGCTTCTCCAATTACCGTATTGTACAATTTGAATTTCAAACTATTTTTCTACCCAACTAACACATGACAACAATGTAAGTGTCAAACGTGTCAAAAATTAGTGTACAAATACAAAGTTCCATCGGTAAGAATCTTGCTACATGTATACTATGCTGTACACTTTAGTTTACACTTTGCTAAGTGACATTACGCTGTTGGACAGTTTGAATTTCAAATAGTTTTCCTACCCAATTGACACATGACAATAATGCAGGGGTCAAATAACGTGTCAAAAATCAGTGCAGAAATAGTAAAGTTCAATCGATAAGAACCGTGCTACATGTACACTATGGTGTAGGCTTTAGTTTACACTTTGCTAAGTGACATTACCCTGTTGGACAGTTTGAATTTCAAATAGTTTTCCTACCCAATTGACACATGACAATAATGCAGGGGTCAAATAACGTGTCAAAAATCAGTGCAGAAATAGTAAAGTTCAATCGATAAGAACCGTGCTACATGTACGCTATGGTGTACACTTTAGTTTACACTTTGCCCCGTGACATTACCCCGTTGATCAGTTCAAATTTCAAACAGTTTTCTCATCCAATTAACACTTGATAACAATGCAAGTGTTAAACATGTCAAAAAATCAGTGTACAAATAGCAAAGTTCAATCGGTAAGAACCTCGCAACACGTACACTCTGGTGTACACTTTAGTTTACACTTTGCCACGTGACATTACCCTATAGGACAATTTAAATTTTATATAGTTTTTCCATCCAATTGAGACTTGACAACAATACAAGTGTCAAATAACATTTCAAAAATCAATGTCCAAATAGCAAAGTTCAATCGGTAAGAACCTTGCTACATGTACTCTATGAGCACACACTTAAGTTTACACATTACCACGTGACATTACCCTGTTGGATAGTTTAAATTTCAACCAATTTTCCTATCTAATTGAGACCTGACAACAATGCAAATGTCAGACAACGTGACAAAAATCAGAATACAAATAACAAAGCTCAATCGGTAAGGACCATGCTACGTGTACACTTTAGTCTACGCTTCTCCACGTGACATTACCGTATTGAACAATTCAAATTTCACACCATTTTTCTACCCAATTGACACATGACAACAATGGAAGTGTCAAACGTGTCAAAAATCAATGTACAAATAGCAAAGTTCAAACGGTAAGAATCTTGTTACATGTACACTTTTGTTTACACTTTGCCACGTGACATTATCCAATTTGATAGTTGAAATTTCAAACTGTTTTACCATCCAATTGACAATGGACAACAATGCAAGTGTCAAACAAGGTGTCAAAATTCAGTGTACAAATAGCAAAGTTCAATCGGTAAGAACCTTGCGACATGTACACTATGGTGTACACTTTAGTTTACACTTTTCCAAGTGACATTACCCTATTGGACAATTTGAATTTCAAACAATTTTCCCACCCAATTGACACATGACAACAATGCAGGTGTCAAACAATGTGTCAAAAATCAGTGTAGAAATAACAAAGTTCAATCGGTAAGAACCGTGCTACATGTACGCTATGGTGTACACTCTAGTTTACACTTTGCCTCGTGACATTACCCTGTTGAGTCATCCAATTAACACTTGACAGCACTGTAAGTGTCAAACGTGTCAAAAATTAGTGTACAAGTAGCAAAGTTCAATCGGTAAGAACCTTGCTACATGTACTCTATGAGCACACACTTAAGTTTACACATTACCACGTGACATTACCCTGTTGGATAGTTTAAATTTCAACCAGTTTTCCTATCTAATTGAGACCTGACAACAATGCAAGTGTCAAACAACGTGACAAAAATCAGAATACAAATAACAAAGCTCAATCGGTAAGGACCATGCTACGTGTACACTTTAGTCTACGCTTCTCCACGTGACATTACCGTATTGAACAATTCAAATTTCACACCATTTTTCTACCCAATTGACACATGACAACAATGGAAGTGTCAAACGTGTCAAAAATCAATGTACAAATAGCAAAGTTCAAACGGTAAGAATCTTGTTACATGTACACTTTTGTTTACACTTTGCCACGTGACATTATCCAATTTGATAGTTGAAATTTCAAACTGTTTTACCATCCAATTGACAATGGACAACAATGCAAGTGTCAAACAAGGTGTCAAAATTCAGTGTACAAATAGCAAAGTTCAATCGGTAAGAACCTTGCGACATGTACACTATGGTGTACACTTTAGTTTACACTTTTCC
>NW_019265246.1:6625-10723 GCF_002742605.1 Olea europaea var. sylvestris
GCAGGTAATTTCGAGGACGAAATTATTTTAAGGGGGTGAGATTGTAACATCCCAAAATTTTTGATAAAAATTTATTTAATATCTATATTATATTATTTTAAAAGTTGAGGGACTAAGAGGTAATATATTTTAAATTCTTATACTTTGAGTCAAAATTTAATTTCGATAGAGTAAATATAAGTATATTAATATTACACTCGTTGGATAGCCAGTATTTAATTATGAATTTTAGGCTCGAGAAATATTCGATTTGGATAACCCAGCACCAAGAAATTTCGATTTGAAGAAATTGGTTTTCAAATTCAATTAAAACTTGGAAGGAAGATGTGATGTTGACACGTGTACATGGAATTGTCTTGATTTTGTATGGTGTGTACGTATAGAAATGGTTATGAATAAAAAGAAGTAGGTTTATTTTAATAATTATTTGCTTTGATTTTGGAGAAAAAGAAGGGTAGGTTTCCTTGATTTTAGGAATTGATTATTTTAGTATTATTTAATTACTTGACTTTATGAGTTGATAGACTCCACGTGATGTTTAGATAAGGGAAAAATAACTGTAGATTATACTGGATTGAGGCATTTTACGGGAAAAGCCATCATGGAATAATGAAACAAGATTAAATAGAATTAAGAATTAATATAATTCCCTTTAATTAAATATTCTAGGCAGTGCTGACTAATTAGACTGCCTTTTGTTTAAACATAATATTTATTAAAATAAGATAGAATTTTAATTATTTCGGAGCACTTATTTTGGAAGATAAACTCTATTATAACAGATAAGTGATGGCAAATAAATTTTCTATTTGTAAATATAGTATTATAGATAGTCTCAAACTCATTTGAATTTAGATGATTTTTCAAAACAGCCATGTATGTGTACAAAGAATGAATATATTAAACAAAGTCAAAAGCTAGCTGCCGATTTCAGAATTTATGATAGAAGATATCTTTGATGTAACCACATTAGAGTTTGAAAAGTTGATGTCTCATTTAGCTATCATGTTTCTTCACGTTGGCATGCATTGGATAACAAACCAACTCTCTATTTTCTTTTTGATAACAACAAAAAGGCCTAGTACAAATCAAGTAAAAATATTTTGGTTAGGATAAGCCATATCTTCTACTCTAGTCTACACCTATAAATAGTAGGTTAGAATCCCACATTTTACCACACCAAAAATTCACACGTGAAATAGAGAAAGAGAAAGATAAAAGAGAGAGAGAGAAAGGAGAGAAAAAGGAAGACAGAAAGCAGCATTAGAAATAGAATTTCATACATCGAGTATTTTAATCACATACTTTCAAAGCGGAGGAACGATTTTCAACATACTGTAGATTCAACGAGGTAAGATACATTTATGTGCAAAGTGTTTACATTTCCTTATGCTCTTATATGCGATTAAATATGCATGGAATGCTAGTGGACCTTCGGGTTCTAGAGAAAGAGATATGAAATTTCTACATGAAAATTAAGAGGACCTAAGATGGGTGTGTCGCTTGGTCACCGATATACTCCATAAGAGAAGAGCGGTATGAAGTGTATTATTTATTTGTTATATACCTGTGTATGGAAATTTGCACGTATCTTACTGGGTATTTTTAATACTCACTCTTACATTAATTTTTCAGATTAGTTCGGGTCGATTGGAATAGTGGAGAATTGGTGATGCGGACTGCCAAGTGGATAAAGAATAGAGAAAAAAAAATAAGTTTGCCATTTTAAATTTAGCAATTTGTTTATTTTAATTTAGAACGCATTTTTGAATTACTTAGGAGTTTATGTTTATGGTTAGATACGCTTTCAATAATTTTAATTTAAACGTTACAATTATTTGTTTATTGAAGAATTTTATATAGTTCCGCATTTTTTTTAATTAAAGAAAAATGAGTTTTCGTAACGTTCCCGTGTTTATGTTTAATGAAAAAAATTGGGGCATTACAGTTCTTACCGATTGAACTTTGCTAGTTGTACACTAAATTTTGACACGTTGTTGGACACTTGTCAAGTGTCAATTGGATGGAAAAACTATTTGAAATTCAAAATGTCCAACAGGGTAATGACATGTGGTAAAGTGTAAACTAAGCTGTAAACCATAGTGGACATGTCGCAAGGTTCTTAAAGATTGAACTTTGTTATTTGTACACTGATTTTTGACACGTTGCTTGACACTTGCCTTGTTGTCAAGTGTCAATTCGATGAGAAAGTTGTTTGAAATTTAAACTGTCTAAAAGTGTAATGTCACGTGGTAAAGTGTAAAATAAAATGTACATCATAGTGTACATGTAGCAAGGTCCTTACCGATTGAACTTTGTTATTTGTAAACTGATTTTTGACAAGTTATTTGATACTTGCATTGTTGTCAAGTCTAAATTGGATGGGAAAATTGTTTGAAATTTAAACTGTCCAAAAGGATAATGTCACGTGGCAAAGTAATGTACATGTAGCAATGTTCTTACCGATTGAACTTTGCTATTTGTACGCTGATTTTTAACACGTTGTTTGACACTTGCATTGTTGTCAAGTGTCAATTGGATGGAAAAACTATTTGAAATTTAAACTATCCAACAACGTAATGTCATGTGGCAAAGTGTAAACTAAAGTGTACACCATAGTGTACATGTCGCAAAGTTCTTACCGATTGACAATTGGATGGAAAAACTATTTGAAATTTAAACTGTCCAACAACGTAATGTCATGTGGCAAACTGTAAACTAAAGTGTACACCATAGTGTACATGTCGCAAGGTTTTTACCGATTGAATTTTGCTCTTGGTACACTAATTTTCATCGCGTTGTTTTACACTTGCATTGTCGACAAGTGTCAATTGGATGGGAAAACTATTTGAAATTTAAGCTGTCCAACAAGGTAATATCACGAGGCAAAGTGTAAACTAAAGTGTCCACCATAGTGTACTTGTAGCAAGATTCTTACCGATTGAACTTTGCAATCTGTACACTAATTTTTTACACGTGGTTTGACACTTGCATTTTTGTCGAGTCTCAATTGGATGGGAAAATTGTTTGAAATTTAAAGTGTCCAACAAGGTAATGTCTCGTGGCAAATTGTAAACTAAAGTGTACACCATAGTGTACATGTGGCAAGGTCTTTAAGGATTGAACTTTGCTATTTGTACACTGATTTTCGACACATTCTTTAACACTTGCATTATTGTCGAGTGTCAATTGGATGGGAAACTGTTTGAAATTTAAACAGTCCAACAGGGTAATATCCTGTGGCAAAGTTTAAACAAAAGAGTACACCATAGTGTACATGCAGAAAGGTACTTACCGATTGAACTTTGCTATTTGTACACTGATTTTTGGAACGTTGTTTGACACTTGCATTGTTGTCAAGTGTCAATTGGATGGAAAAACTGTTTGAAATTTAAACTACCCAACATGTTAATGACACGTGGTAAAGTGTAAACAAAAGTGTACACCATAGTGTACATGTCGCAAGGTTCTTTTCGATTGAACTTTGCTATTTGTACACTAATTTTTGATACATTGTTTGACACTTGCATTATTGTTAAGTGTCAATTGGATGGAAAAATTGTTCAAATTTAAACTGTCCAACAGGGTAATGTCACGTGGCAAAGTGTAGACTAAAGTGTTCACCATAGAGTACATGTCGCAAGGTTCTTATCGATTGAACTTTACAATTTGTACACTAATTTTTGACACGTTATTTGAACTTGCATTGTTGTCAAGTGTCGATTGGATGGAAAATTGTTCGAAATTTAAACAGTAAAAAAGGTAATGTCACGTGATGAAGTGTAAACTAAAGTTTACACCATAGTGTACACGTCGCAAAGTCCTTACCGATTGAACTTTGCTTTTGTACACTAATTTTCGACACATTATTTGACACTTGCATTGTTGTCAAGTGTCAATTGGATGGAAAAACTGTTTGAAATTTAAACTGTCCAACATGGTAATTTCACGTGGCAAAGTGTAAGTTAAAGTGTGCACCATAGTGTACATGTGGGAAGGTCCTTATCGATTGAAATTTACTATTTGTACACTGATTTTCATCGCGTTGTTTGATACTTGCATTGTTGTCAAGTGTTAACTGGATCAGAAAACCGTTCA
>NW_019265247.1:0-3585 GCF_002742605.1 Olea europaea var. sylvestris
CAATTCATATGATTTTTCTCATAATCATTCTTGTTAGCACAAGAGGAGAAAACCCTGGTAGCTGCAATCTTATTCTCTGTGTGGATCACCGTTGGAAGCTGGACAATTGGACAGCTGTGGATAGCGAATCAAGATTGCTGGAACGAAAAGAAAAGTAAAAGGTATGCAGAATTTTTCAAAGGTACAATCTTTATCACGATTTCTTTCTAAACACAAAGGGATCCTCGGTGGAAATCGAAATAATTTTAATTTTTCACTGTGCATGTATAAGTAGATTCCCATTAGTGATATTAGAGCCTACTTTGTGTTTGTTGGAAATTGTTTTACGTATTGAATAATCAAAAGTTGATTTTGTTATTTTTCTTGTTTCTAGCAATTAAGAAAATTTGATTTTCAACTTTTATTTTTGAAATCTGTTTAAAAAAAAAAACGGATCTGGAACATGGTCGACGGCAAGATAGCAACGCCGGTGACCGTCGCGGGTAGCAGCACGCTGGATAGGGTGTTGCTACCCACCAACTACAGCGCTTGTGGGACGTGATTGCCGCTGCTGTGAAACGAGCAAGAGCCCGTCGCCGCTTGGAAGGAGCGGGTCTTGCTGGACAACGACGCCGCTAGCCAAAAGGCCAAGAAGAAAATAATTTTTTTTTTTTTTATTACGATAATTGGGTGAATGAGATTGGAGGCGGGGGCTTCGTTGCAATTAGTGTAATTAAAGGCCCCCACATGCAATTATCTAAAAGGGGATCAAATGCAATTTTTGAAAAGGAGACCTATTCTGTAATTTGTAAGATATGGAGGTCTTGATTGTAATTTCTAATTGGGTCAACTTGCAATTTCAAAAGGTGTTTTGAATTTTAATATTAAAATGGTTTTAAATTATATTTTAAATGGGTTTGACCTATATTATCAATTTTGACCCAAATTAAAATCTTATTTAAAAATTGATGACATTTTATATTATCGGTAAAATTGGATTTAACTTAAATATTAAACTTTGGCCCCAATTGAATTTTATTTTATTTAGGAGTGTTATCCTAGTTTGAAATATTTATTCAATCCAACTCTAATTTAGGACTTAATTAAAATTCAATTTTAATTAATTTTTCACCTGAAGATATTTTAGAAATTAGAATTGGATTCTAATTTGACGTTTAATTAAATTGTTTCGCCCTAAACTTTTCTTTAAATTAGAGTTAGACTCTAATTTGGTGTTTGATTAAAATTTGATTTTAATTAAACGGGTTGGCCCTAAATATCTTAGATTTAGGGTTGGACTCTAATTCTATTATTTAATTAAAATTTGATTTTAATTAAATTCAACTGCCTTGAGTTATGAAATTAGAGTTGGACTCTAATTTAATATTTAATTGAAATTTGATTTTAATTAAATTATCCCGCCCTATAATTGTTGAATTAGAGTTGGACTCTAATTCGAAACCATGAACTAAGTAATGACTTGGTTCGGCAATCTCTGTCAGAGAAAGCCATTCATAACTAATTATGAATTTAACGTGAATAAGCTTGAATGCACAATTATTGAGTTGCTTAACATGATTACGACTCTTAAGCCCAACATCGAAGTTAGTAGTGGGCAAACCATTGATTCCTCTAGAGATATTAAGAACTCTAAAGGGGTTTTGTAAAAGCGTCCAATATGGTTAAGACCATTAAAGCGAAGGACAATACCAAATCTAATGACCCTTGATTTCATTATAGAATGAAATGTTATTGGAAGGAATATAGCGTGGCTTATGTCTACTTCACGAGTTTCTTCAGTATTTGATACCAGTGTAGATCTTATATTTATACAAATATGGAGAAACTAAATAAACGTAGACCACTGCGAAAGGGAGAAGTTGACCTACACGTTGGAGATGAGCAAAGGTTGCCGCATTGCTTGTAGGAATATACTTCTTGCCACTGCCTTTTGGTTTAGTATTGGAATTAGAGAAATGTCGCTTTATACCAACCATAGCTGGAAGATTAAAATGAATTTCATGTTCGGACATGAACTATTTTAATGTTAAGGACAATTGTTGTTCTTGTTTATCTTGATAAAGATCCTAATGGCTATGATAAATTACAAAATAACTTTTATATTCTTTAATACTAAGGATTCTATAATAAGTATAGAAATTATAAGGCATAAATGCGATAATCTAATTATTACCTAAATCTAGCATGACGGACTTTGTCATATAGATGAAAAGCAATTCCAAAATTACATAGAGATGTATACTTATGATTAATTGATTTTGACAAGTACAAATTATGCATGTCTGGCACAATGACCAAATCTTCTTTTACTTGAAAAGAAGAAAGGTCAGCATAATTACTGGTCTAATGCATAGTGATGCATATGGACTCGTGTCAATTAATGTCAGGTAATGTTTCTCTTATTTCATTAATGATCATGTATATTTGATGAAGACTCAAACATGAAACTCTTGAAAAGTTCAAGGAATTCAAACTAGAAGTAGAGAAAAAAATAGGTAAAGATACCCTCACATTAAGATTCGATCAAGTGAGAGTATCTTAAAGATAAAATCTAGATTATCTAAGAGAGAATGAGACTCTTGCAGTGGACTTCTCCACATACACTGCAGCATAGTGGTGTATCTAAAAGGAGGAATCGTTAACTATTAGATATAATGCGATTAATAACAAGCCATGCAAATCTCTCAAAATTGTTTTGGGGTCATGCATTGATTGCAGTGTGCAACATAATAAATCATGTCCAATTTAAATTGGTTAACAGAACTCCATACGAGTTATGGAAAGACAATAGTCCAAATTTATCTCATATGAAAGCTTGGGGCCATGACGCTTATTTGAAGCACCTTGAATCGGATGAGTTTGACACTAAATCTAACAAATACGTATTTGTGGGGATATTCAAAGGAGATATTTGAATATAAATTCTATTATCATGAAGAAAGTCTTCGTCTCACGATATATCGTCTTTTTAGAGAAAATGTTTACTCTAGGGGAGGATAGTGGGAGCAAAATAGAACTTGAAAGAGTTCAAGAGTCCACAGATATAGTTAACCAAGTAGATAAATCCAAGTTTGATCCCATATCTGATATGGGATATACTCTTGATTAGGAAGTAAAGACTCCTGAGGACATGTCAGCTCTATGTGAATCTAGTAGGATAATTCGACCTTCAAGAAGGTGCGAATCCATGATAATGAACCTACTAGTTGCAACAAAATAAAGTTAAGTGTTGACTTAAAAGAGACATCAAGAGGCCATGAAACTCGAGATGAACTCGATGTATGTGAACAATGTTTGGACATTGGTCAAGCTTCCTGATGGAATAAAACCCATACATTTTTGTAAATAGTTTACAAAGAAAAAGTCAATATGGATGGGAATATCCATACATACAAAGCAATGCTAGAAGTAAAGGTTAAGTGTTGACCTTGGTGAAACCTTTCTCCTGTAGCCATGTTGAAGTCCATTCGGGTTTTGCTTGCAACAGTTGCATACCATGATTGTAGGTTAAGAGAAGTCTCTTGGAGCTGAAATCTTAGATTTGATGAAAAAGTCAAAGTGTTTGATTTTATCAAATTTGAAGAC